>NC_058132.1:518034552-518070634 GCF_016433145.1 Gracilinanus agilis
TAAGAAGATCATCCACCATGATCAGGTGGGATTTATACCAGGAATGCAAGGATGGTTCAACATTAGGAAAACCATCCACATAATTGACCATATCAACAGTCTAACAAACAAAAATCACATGATTATCTCAATAGATGCTGAAAAAGCCTTTGACAAAATACAGCATCCATTCCTATTGAAAACATTGAAAAGTATAGGAATAGAAGGACCCTTCCTAAAAATAATAAACAATATATACCTAAAACCATCAACAAGCATTATGTGCAATGGGGATAAATTAGAAGCCTTCCCAATAAGATCAGGAGTGAAACAAGGATGCCCATTATCACCTCTATTATTCAACATAGTACTAGAAACACTAGCAATAGCAATTAGAGAAGAAAAAGAAATTGAAGGTATCAAAATAGGCAATGAGGAGATTAAGCTCCATTAACTGTTCATGGGTAGGACAAGCTAACATAATAAAAATGAACATCCTACCCAAATTAATTTACCTATTTAGTGTCATACCTATCAAATTACCAAAAAACTTCTTTACTGAATTAGGAAAAACTATAACAAATTTCATTTGGAATAACAAAAGATCAAGAATATCAAAGGAAATAATGAAAAAAAATGTGAAGGAAGGGGGCCTAGCAGTACCAGATATCAAACCATACTATAAATATAAAGCAGCAGTCATTAACTCAATATGGTACTGCCTAAGAGATAGAAGGGAGGATCAGTGGAATAGACTCGGGGTTAATGACATCAGCAAGACAGTGTATGATAAACCCAAAGAGCCCAACTTTTGAGACATGAATCCACTATTTGACAAAAACTGCTGGGAAATTTGGAAAACAATGTGGGAGAGATTAGGTTTAGATCAACATCTCACACCCTACACCAAGATAAATTCAGAATGGGTGAATGACTTGAATATAAAGAGGGAAACTATAAATAAGTTAAGTGAACACAGAATAGTATACTTGTCAGATCTCTAGGAAAGGAAAGATTTTAAAACCAAGCAAGAGTTAGAGAAAATTACAAAATGTAAAATTTAATGGTTTTGATTATATTAAGCTAAAAAGCTTTTGTACAAACAAAAACAATGTAGTCAAAATCAGAAGGGAAACAACAAATTGGGAAAAAATCTTTATAACAAAAAACTCTGACAGGGGTCTAATCACTCAAATATACAAGGAGTTAAAGCAGTTGTATAGAAAATCAAACCATTCCCCAATTGATAAATGGGCAAGAGACATGAATAGGCAATTTTCAGATAAAGAAATCAAAAGTATCAAAAAGCACATGAGAAAGTGTTCTAAATCTCTAATAATTAGAAAAATGTTAATCAAAACAACTCTGAGGTATCACCTCACACCTAGAAGATTGGCTAAAGTGAAAGAAGGGGAGAGTGATGAATGTTGGAGGGGATGTGGCAAAATTGGGACATTAATGCATTGCTGGTGGAGTTGTGAGATGATCCAACCATTCTGGCTGGCAATTTGGAACTATGCCCAAAGGGCTATAAAAGACTGCCTGCCCTTTGATCCAGTCATACCATTGCTGGGTTTGTACCCCAAAGAGATCAAAGATAAACAGACTTGTACAAAAATATTTATAGCTGCGCTTTTTGTGGTGGCAAAAAACTGGAAAAGATGGGTATGTCCTTCAGTTGGGGAATGGCTGAACAAATTGTGGTATATGCTGGTGATGGAATACTATTGTGCTAAAAGCAATAATAAACTGGAGGAATTCCATGCAAATTGGAGAGACCTCCAGGAAGTGATGCAGAGTGAAAGGAGCAGAGCTAGAAGAACATTGTACACAGAGACTGATATACTATGGTAAAATCGAATGTAATGGGCCCCTGTACCAGCAGCACTGCAATGACACAAGACAGCTCTGAGGGATTTATGGTAAAGATCCTACTCACATTCAGAGAAAGGACTGCAGGAGAGGAAACATATAAGATAAACAATTGCTTGAATGCATGGGCTGAGGCGGACATGAATGGGAAATAGACCCTGAACAAGGACACATGTTACAACCAGTGGAAATGTGCGTTGGCCATGGGTGGGGAGATAGCGGGGGGTGAAGGGGAAAGTAGGGGCATAAAGTATGTAAACAGGTTAAAAACGAATATTAATAAATGTCTAATAATAAAAAAGAAATATATATTTACCAATGTACTCCACATCATACTCTGGATCTGATATTTGTTTATACTAGAATCTGTGAAAGAATTGTTTGATTGTTTGTTTGTTTTCCTCCCCCCAACTTAACCAATATCCATTTGAAACATTTTTATCTGATACTTTCTGAAAGGTTTTTTTTTTTCTCCCCCTTCCTAGAACACAGATAGGCAAAAAAGGAGAAGTTGTGTTTTCTTTTTCTTTTTTTTTTGTTTGATAGTTTTCTACAAGTTCCTTAGCTTTCTATATAAATGATTCCCAATAGACTATGTTGGGTCAGGGAAAGGGCAAGGAAAAGGGGAAAATGTGTAACTGGTTTGACAATCAGACATGAAATCAGTCATTATTCACACCCCCAAATTAAAAGAATATAGCTTGAGATATGATGCCATAAAAAGAAAATCAAGTCTTTAAGGTATAAAAATTTAGTTGGGTATTTTGGATTATTTGAGATACAGATATCTGCTATTACCATTCCTATTTTTATTTTTCTTTCCTAAATAACAATAAGACCTATTTACATAGAATTTTGTGGTTTCCAGGTGTTTTGAATATGGGATCATCTTAACTTCTTTCTGGAGTAGGCAAATTAAGTTATCATTGTGTCCATTTTAGTAATTAGAAAACAAATCTTGAAAGAAAAAGATCACACAGTTTTGAATACTAAAATAGTGTTTAGCACCCAGATCTTCTACCTACAAGTGCATAGTTATCTGAATGTATGAGAAGATACTGTTTAATTTAGTCTTTAAAATAAGTAATTCTATTTAGTAGAAAAAACATTAAACCACAATTTCTGAAGGAAATAATTTAAAAGGAGTAAATGTTCAGGTTTCAGTTGAGCAGTAGATATGCAACTGTATACTACCACCATTTTTAAATTCTTCAAAAACTCCTTTGTTGTCAGCAACTATGTGTTTCCCTTTATTGAGATAAAGCATAAATCTATATAAATCAGCTTATTTCCTTTCTTGAACAGGCAATGTTTTAGAAGTGGAGGTGAAGTGAAGACATCATTTCTTGACATATTTTTTATTTTTCTAATTTAACAATCATGTTTTAACTACTTAGTTTTGAACTTCAATCCACATTGCTCAAGAGAAACTTATTTTTGCTAACTTTTCAATATTCTAGTCATAACCAAATTCAGGGTCCTTTCCTTAGTTCTTATTGATCCATCTGCAACATCTGCAATAAGATCTCCTCATGTACAACCTTTTATGCCTGAAATTTTATGATTATGTACTCTCTATGTTCTCTTTTTTAATATACAATTGAAAATATACATTTATATATTTTTAACTTTCATTACAAAATGAATTTTGAATTCTCTCTCTCCTTGTCATCAACTGATAAGTCAAGAAATGTGGTATTAATTATACATGTGAGGTAATGCAAAACATATTTCTATATTAGTCATGTTGAAATAAAAACAGTATGGATAGTATTTTTCACAATAAATCCATCAGAATTATATTGGATCATTGCATTTCTGAGAATAGCTAAGTCATTGACAGTTGATTATTATATAACATTGATGGTATTATGTACAATGTTTTCTTGTTTCTTCTCACTTCATTTTGGATTAGTTTGCATGTTTTCCCCATTCTTTTTTTTCCTGCAAGCATCATGCTGATCATTTCTCATAGAAAAATAGTATTCAATACCACAACTTTTCAGACATTACTCAATAATGCTATTACAGGCTTAAAGGGTATGCAGTGTCATAGTTCTTTGGGCACTGTTAAAATTGCTTTCCAGAATGGCTCAGTTCATAACTCTATCAACAGTACATTAGTGTCCCAATTTTTTTTCTCCATATTCCCTCCAATATTTCTCATTTTCCTTTTTTTCCAGAATTGTCAATTGTATAGGGGTGCAATAGTATCTCAGAAGTATTTTAATTTTTATTTCTCCAATCAATAGAAATTTAGAACATTTTTTCATATAAGGTATGATTTCTTCTGAAAACTCTTCATATCATTTGATATTTTATCAATTGGGGAAAAATTCTACATATATGTGAAATGAGGTATTTCTCAAGGAAACTTGCTATAAATCCTCCTCACCCAGTGCTATTGTTTTCCATCTAATCTTGGTTAGATTGGTTTCATTTGTGCAAAACCTTTTAAACTTAATGTAATAATATAGAGTGATGCAAAGTGAAATAAGCAGATCCAGGAGGATGATGTAAGCAGTAACAACAATATTGTATGGAAATCAAATGGGAATGACTTACCAATTATAAACAAGGTAAGTATCCAGGACAACTTCAAGTAAATAATGACAAAAAAGGATATCTACCATCATTGAACTTACAGATGGAGTCTGAATGCAGACTTGAAACACTCCATTCTTTATTTATTCCATGAATTTTTTTTCTGGTGTAAGCAACATGTGGCTTGTTTCACAGAACAATGAACATGGAAATATGTATTTCATGATAACATATGTATAAATATTGTATTGTGTACATTCTTGGAGGGGATATTGGGATAGAAAAAGAAATAACGGATTTCAGAATGTCATAAGATGAATTTTAAAAATGTTATCAACATAATTTGGAAGAAATAAAAATTTAAATATATTTGAAGTAATTAAAATGGTCCATTATACTCCCTTTGATATTTTCTATGTTGTTTAGTTATAAATTCTTCCCTCCAAAGACATGATAAAATGGTCCATGTTCCCATAATTTGCCTATGACATCACCCTCATGTCTAAACCAGGTACCAATTTTGCCTTTCTCTTGATATAGAGCAGTGGTTCCCAAAATTCTTTGGCCTACCACCCCCTTTCTAGAAAAAAATATTACTTAGCCCCCTAGAAATTATTTTTTTAAATTTTAATAGCAATTAATAGGAAAGGTAAATGCACCTGTGGCCATCACTGCCTCCCCGGATTGCTGCAGCACCCACCAGGATGTGGTAGAGCCCACTTTAGGAATCACTGATATAGAGTGTGGGATATTGTTTTATACCTAGTTTCTACCAAGCTGTTTTCTACTTTTCCCATCAATGTTTGTCTGATAGTAAATTCTTATTCCAAAAGCTTGTTCTTGTTTTTTTTCAAACAGTAAATTACCATGGTCATTTATTACTATATATTGTTTACAAAATCTATTTCACTGAACCACCACTCTGTTTCTTAGCTATTTAGTACAAGATTGTTTTCATGATTTTCAAAAATAATATTTTATAATATGGTATGAGATCTGGTACTCCAAGGATACCTTCCTTCACCATGTTTTTCATTTATTTCTTTCATATTCTAGAAATTGTGATGACTTTTATTATCTACTTTATTATTTATTATTTATATTATTATTATTATTATTAAAAACCAGGTGAATTTTATTAATATTTTTCATAGTTCTACAAAATATTTTTGGTAGTTGATCAGAATGAAACTGAATAAAAAATTAATTTAAGTAGACATCATTTTTTACACTGTATCTGCCTACCCATGAGCAACTGATATTTCTCAATTTTTAAAAAATTGTGTGAAAAGTTTTATTATTGTGTTCATATAGATACTTTGTATGCCTTATTAGGTAGACTCCCAATTATTTTATATTATTTTAAATGGAAGTCCTTGATCTCTTCCTGCTGGACTTTGTTGGTAATATAAAGAAAAACTCATGGTTTATGTGGGCTTATTTTAAATTCTGCATCTTTTCTCAAGTTCTTAATTGTTTCAACTTGTTTTTTAGTTGATTACCTAGGGTTTTCCAAGTATACAGTCATATCATCTGCAAAGATGATAATTTTGTTTCCTTATTGCCTGCACTAATAATTCCTGCAATCCATTTTTTCTTGTAGCTTATCCTTATTACAGATAATGCTTGCTGATAGTTCTAGATAGATACTAATTATCATTTTTTGGCATTTATTTTTTAATTATTATTATTTTTTTTATTTTTTTAGAAAATTTTTCCTTGGTTACATGATTCATGTTCTTTCTCTCCCCTCCACCCCCACCCTGTAGCCAATGCACATTTCCACTGGGTTTTACATGTGTCAATGATCAAGACCTATTTCCTTTTTATTGATAGTTGCACAGGGGTGGTCACCTAATTTACTTAAGGTTTCCTTCTTTATATTTAAGTCTTTTACCCATTCTAAATTTATCTTGCTGTGTGTTGTGAGATGTTGATCTAAACCTAAACTCTCCCAAATTGTTTTCCAATTTTCCCAGCAGTTTTTTTTTTCTTTCAAATAGTGGATTTTTGTTCCCAAAGTTGGGCTCTTTGGGTTTATCATACTCTGTCTTGCTGACATCACTTACCCCAAATCGATTCCACTGATCCTCCCATCTATCTCTTATCGAGTACCATATTGTTTTTTTTAATTTAAACATTTATTAATATTCATTTTTAACCTGTTTACATGCTTCATGCCCCTACTTTCCCCATCACCCCCCGCATTTCCCCCACCCATGGCTGACACACATTTCTACTGGTTTTAACACATGTCCTTGTTCAGGGCCTATTTCCATATAGTGGTTAGTTGCATTGGTGTGGTCATTTCGAGTCTACATCCCCAATCACGTCCTCCCCAGCCCATGCATTCAAGCAATTGTTTATCTTCTATGTTTCCTCTCCTGCAGGTCTTCCTCTGAATGTGGGTAGTGTTCTTTACCATAAATCCCTCAGAGCTGTCTTGTGTCATCGCATTGTTGCTGGTACAGAGGTCCATTACATTTGATTATACCATAGTATATCCATCTCTGTGTACAGTGTTCTTCTGGCTCTGCTCCTTTCACTCTGCATCACTTCCTGGAGGTCTTTCCAGTTCACCTGGAACTCCTCCAGTTTATTATTCCTTTTAGCACAATAGTATTCCATCACTAGCATATACCACAGTTTGTTCAGCCATTCCCCAATTGAAGGGCATACCCTCCTTTTCCAGTTCTTTGCCACTACAAAAAGCGCAGCTATAAATATTTTTGTACAGGTCTGTTTATCAATGATCTCTTTGGGGTACAAACCCAGCAATGGTAAGGTTGGATCAAAGGGGAGACATTCTTTTATAGCCCTTTGAGCATAGTTCCAAACTGCCATCCAGAATGGTTGCATCAGTTCACAACTCCACCAGCAATGCATTAATGTCCCAATTTTGCCACATCCCCTCGAGGGTTCATTACTCTCCCCTTCTTTCAGTTTAGCCAATCTGCTAGGTGTGAGGTGATACCTCAGAGTTGTTTTGATTTGCAATTCTCTAATTATTAGAGATTTAGAACACTTTCTCATGTGCTTATTGATACTTTTGCTTTCTTTACCTGAGAATTGCCTATTCACGTCTCTTGCCCATTTTTCAATGGGGAATGGCTTGATTTTTTATACAATTGATTTAATTGATATACTCCTTGTATATTTCAGTAATTAGACCCCTGTCAGAGTTTATTGTTATAAAGATTTTTTCCCTATTTGTTGTTTCCCTTCTGATTTTGACTATATTGTTTTTGTTTGTACAAAAGCTTTTTAGCTTAATATAATCAAAACCATTTAATTTGCATTTTGTAATTTTCTCTAACTCTTGCTTGGTTTTAAAATCTTTCCTTTCCTAGAGATCTGACAAGTATACTATTTTGTGTTCACTTAATTTTCCCTCTTTATATTCAGGTCATTGACCCATTCTGAATTTATCTGGGTGTAGGGTGTGAGATGTTGATCTAAACCTAATCTCTCCCATATTGTTTTCCAGATTTCACAGCAGTTTTTGTCAAATAGTAGATTCATGTCCCAAAAGTTGGGCTTTTTGGGTTTATCATACACTGTCCTGCTGACATCATTAACCCCGAGTCTATTCCACTGATCCTCCCTTCTATCTCTTAGCCAGTACCATATTGTTTTGATGACTGCTGCTTTATAGTATAGTTTGATATCTGGTACTGCTAGGCCCCCTTCCTTCACATTTTTTTTCATTATTTTCCTTGATATTCTTGATCTTTAGTTATTCCAAATGAAATTTGTTATAGTTTTTCCTAATTCAGTAAAGAAGTTTTTTAGTAATTTGATCGGTATGGCCCTAAATAGGTAAATTAATTTGGCTAGAATTTTCATTTTTATTATGTTAGCTCATCCTACCCATGAACAATTAATGGTTTTCCAATTGTTGAGATCCAGTTTTATTTGTTTGGAAAGTGTTTTGTAGTTGTTTTCATATAATTGCTGTGTTTGTTTTGGTAGATAGATTCCCAAGTATTTTATATGGTCTAGGGTGATTTTAAATGGTTTTTCTCTTTCTACCTCTTACTGCTCTAATGTTTTGGAAATATATAGAAATGCTGATGATTTATGTGCATTTATTTTGTATCCTGCAACTTTGCTAAAGTTGTTGATTATTTCTACAAGCTTCTTAGTTGATTCTCTAGGACTTTTTTAGTAGACCATCATATCATCTGCAAAGAGTGATAGCTTAGTCTCCTCATTGCCTATTTTGATACCTTCAATTTCCTTTTCTTCTCTAATTGCTATTGCTAGTGTTTCTAGTACTATGTTGAATAATAGAGGTGATAATGGGCATTCTTGTTTCACTCCTGATCTTATTGGGAAGGCTTCTAATTTATCCCCATTGCATATAATGCTTGTTGATGGTTTTAGGTATATACTGTTTATTAGTTTTAAGAAGGGTCCTTCTATTCCTATACTTTTCAATGTTTTCAATGGGAATGGATGCTGTATTTTGTCAAAGGCTTTTTCAGCATCTATTGAGACAATCATATGATTTTTCTTTGTTAGCCTGTTGATATGGTCAATTATGTGGATGGTTTTCCTAATGTTGAACTATCTTTGCATTTCAAGTATAAATCCCACCTCATCATGGTGGATCATCTCAATTACTTGCTGGAGTCTCTTTGCTAATATTCTATTTAAGATTTTTGCAGCTATGTTCATTAGGGAGATTGGTCTATAGTTTTCTTTCTCTGTTTTTGGTCTACCAGGCTTTGGGATCAGTACCATATTTGTGTCATAAAAGGAATTTGGTAGGACTCCTTCTTTGCTCATCATATCAAATGATTTGTATAGTATTGAGATTAGTTGCTCTTTGAATGTCTGATAGAATTCACTTGTGAATCCATCAGGTCCTGTTTTTTTTTCCTTAGGGAGTTCTTTAATGGCTTGTTCAATTTCTATTTCTGATATGGCATTATTTAGGTATTCTATTTCTTCTGCTGTTAATCTAGGCAATTTATATTTTTGTAAATATTCATCCATATCTCCTAAATTGTTATATTTGTTGCCAAATTGGGCAAAATAGTTCTTAATGATTACCTTAATTTCCCCTTCATTAGAAGTGAGGTCTCCTTTTCATCTTTAAAACTGTCAATTTGGTTTTCTTCTTTCCTTTTTCTTATTAGATTGACTATTACTTTGTCTATTTTATCTGTTTTTTTTCAAAATACCAGCTTCTAGTCTTATTTATTAATTCAAGAGTTCTTTTACTTTCGATTTTATTAATTTCTCCCTTAATTTTTAGTATTTCTAACTTAGTTTTCATCTGAGGGTTTTTAATTTGCTCGCTTTCTAATTTTTTGAGTTACATACCCAATTCATTTACCTCTGCCCTCCTTAATTTGTTAATATATGTATTCAAGGATATAAATTTCCCCCCGGAGTACTGCCTTGGCTGCATTCCACAGAGTTTGGTAGGATGTGTCATCATTGTCATTCACTTCAATGAAATTGTTGATTGTTTCTATGATTTCTTCTTTAACAAATTGGTTTTGGAGAATCATATTGTTTAATTTCCAATTGGTTTTTGATTTGCCTGTCCAAGTGCCCTTACTGATTATTAGTTTTATTGCATTATGATCTGAGAAGGTTACATTTATTATATCTGCTCTTTTGCATTTGTTTGGAATGATTCTATTCCCTATTACATGGTCAATCTTTGTGAATGTACCATGTGCAGCCAAAAAGAAGGTATATTCCTTTTTGTCCCTATTTATTTTTCTCCACATAACAATTAAATCTAATTTTTCTAGGACTTCATTCATCTCTCTTACCTATTTCTTATTTATTTTTTGGTTTGATTTATCTAGATCTGAAAGAGGAATATTTAGATCTCCCAGTATTATGGTTTTACTATCTATTTCCTTCTTGAGCTCTGCCAGTTTCTGCTTCATGAATTTGGATGCTATACCACTTGGTGCATATATATTGAGAAGTGTTATTTCCTCGTTGTTTATATTGCCTTTTTTTTTTTGAGATTTTGCTCAAGCCCTTAACCTTAAACTTGTGTGTGTCTACCTGCCTCATATGTGTTTCTTGTAGACAACATATGGTAGGATTTTGGTTTCTGATCCACTCTGCTATTTGCTTCAGTTTTATGAGTGAGTTCATCCCATTCACATTCAGAATTACAATTATCAGTTGTGCATTCACTGACATTTTTGTATTCTCCCCTAGACCCACCCGTTCTTCTTACACTATTTTCTTTTAAACCAGTGGTTTGCTTTGAGCCAGTATCCCTTATCCCCTCCCTTGATTGACTTCCCTGCCTGCCCCCTCCCTTGTTATTCCCCTCTTTTTGTTTTTTAAAGGCCTAATGAATTCCCTCCCCCTTCTTCTCCCTTCTGTTTTTTGACCTCCCCACTTCCCTGCTCCCTTTGGTTTATTGCTTCTGACTTTCTCAGTAGGGTTAGATGGAGTTTTTTATCCCAATGGATAATATAGCTTCTCTTCCCTCTCCGGGTTGATTACACTGAGAATAAGGTTTGATTATTACCTCTTAATGCTCTCTTCCTCTCCTTCTTATAATAGTATTTTTCCCGTCCCCTTCCCATGCCCTCTTTGTGTGTAATAAAATATCCTATTTTTCTTATATACTCAGATTTTTCTTGGTGTCCCCTATTATTCCCCACCTCTTTCCCACCCCCCCATGTCATCTTAGACCATTTAGTATCCTGTCCTCTCCCTATGAATTATTCTTCTGGTTTCTATAATAGTGACTATTATAATAGTGAGTAGAGTTCACTACAGAGAATTATACATAGCATTTCTCCTCATAATAATACAGATAATTAGATCATCTTTAAGCCCTTAAAGAGTCAATTTTAAAAAATTATAAGTTTTCTTTCTTTTCCCTCTGTTCCTTATTTACCTTTTCATGTTTCTCTTGCTTTTTGTGGTTGGGTATCAAACTTTCCATTTAGTCCCGATCTCTTTTGTGCAAAAACTTAGAAATCTTCAATTTTGTTGAATGCCCATACTTTCCCCTGGAAGTATATAGTCAGTTTTGATGGGTAGTTGATCCTTGGTTAAAGGCCCATCTCTCTTGCCTTTATGAATATCATGTTCCAAGCATTGTGGTCTTTTAGTGTGGAGGCTGCCAGATCCTGGGTGATCCTTATTGGTGCTCCTTGATATTTGAATTTTCTCTTTCTGGCTTCTTGTAAGATTTTTTTCTTTTACTTGGAAGCTCTTGAATTTGGCTGTTATATTCCTGGGTGTTGTCTTTTCTGAGTCTAGTGTAGAGGGTGATCTATGGATCCTTTCACTGTTTATATTGCCCTCTTTTTGTAGAACTTCAGGGCTATTTTGCTGAATAATTTCTTTTAGTATGGAGTCTAAATTTCTATTAATTTCTCCCTTTTCAGGGAGACCAATGATTCTCAAATTGTCTCTTCTAGACTGGTTTTCTTGGTCTGTCACTTTCTCATTGAGATATTTCATGTTTCCTTCTATTTTTTCAGTCTTTTGACTTTGTTTTATTTGTTCTTTTCTTGAGAGATCATTATCTTCTAATTGTTCAATTCTAGCCTTTAAGGACTGGTTTTAGGCTATAATCTTTTGGTTTTCGGCTATAATCTTTTGGTTTTCCTGTTCAATCTGGTCATTTCTGGTCTTTAGTTGACTTGCCTCACTTTCCAATTGTGAAATTCTTCCTTTTAAACTGTTATTCTTGCCAGATCTCTTCCATTTTCTTCAACATTTCATTTTTGAACTCTTCAATAGTTTGTGACCAGCTTTCATTGTTTTGGGAAGGGTTGGATTTTTGTTTGTCCTCCTTTGTTGTCTGGATTTTCTCTGTGTAGAAGTTGTCAAGTGTTCCAGAGTTTTTCTTGACAATCTTTTTCTTCTGGGCTTCCCTATGGCTTGCCATTGTTAGCCCCGCCCCTTTTCAGCTTTGTCTTCAAACTCAAGGTCTGCCTGCGCTTTCTAAGCTCCTGACGGCTCCAGTCTCCTTGTCCTCGGGGTCAGGCCTCCTGGTAGTCCCCAGTCTGCCCCTCTGCCTGAGGCTTTTTCAGTGGTCTCAGGGGCTGCTTCCACAGCCTCACTCCCGTGTGCACTGGGTCCTCACTCGAGGTCCTAGCTTGCGCTGGAGATCTTTATTCGCGTCTAGGGCACTGCCTTCACCTGCGCAGATGCTCAGGGAAAGTCCTTGCTTTAGAGATCTTTATTCGCACCTGGGCAATGCCTTCATCCGCACAGACTCTAGGGAAAGTCCCTGCATTAGAGATCTTTGTCCGGGCCCGGGGCGATATTTTCACCTGAGCAGACTCTTGGGGAAAGTCCATGCATGCCCTCCAGCCACTTGGGGTCCCACGTCTTGCAGCTCACAGGTATAAGCCCTGGGGCTGCTAGTGATTTACTGGTTGCCCCCATCCTGTTTTCACTCTTGTGTGTTGGCCTTGGAGCCGTGTGTGGTGTGTGTGGGGGTGGAGGGGCTACTTCCTCTCTCGTTTTAGTGAGAGCTGTTTCACCCCTTTATAGAGTGGAAATGCCCTGATTTTGCATACCTTCAATGCTGTGACCTGTTGTGTGGTTCCTTCGTTCATCTGGTTTCATTTTTATGTCCCCTTGAGGAGTCCTGTATGCTTTGGTTAGGACATATCAAGTGGCTGCTCCTTACTCTGCCGCCATCTTAACCAGAAGTCCCTTCAAATGTGTTTTGACCAACTTAACTTCTATCTCCCTCACAAAGTAACTTTTCTCTTAATCTGTTATCAATTTAAATGGTGAAGGTAATCTTGATTGAAGCCACTTGGGCTTAAATTAGAGATAATTTGAGATATTGCATGTGAGGTATTTTTCCCAGTGCACACAGCCTGGTTTATTCTGTATGGAGTAAACAGCAAACTAATCTCCCTAAGGTCAGAGATGAGCTAACAAAAAGAGCAATCCTACCCTTCTTCTCAGCCTCCCTTGAACCCCAAAAAGAGTGCATTTCCAGCTGGTTGTCCTGGCTTATATACCCACATTCTTAGCTGCCCCAACTGCCCCCTCTCCTGGACTTTTGGAGGGGTCCTGTAGAATTCTGTGAGGGAGTTTCACCCCACTTAAGATCATGGATGTTACAATACACAGTGGCCACACTAGACTAAACAAGGTTAAGGTTAACTGATGGTCCTCAAACTTGTTGGAGGGATGCCTACCCAAAACATATTTTTCACTTCCATTTGCATAAAAGAAAGATAAGAACATTCCAACAGCCATTAAGGCAGCTTATGTAGTCTCTGTTAAGTGATGAGAGCTTGTTTAGACATCAAATAAGTCCAAGTCATACACTGAATTCCCAGTCAGTTTGACTTTTGTCCTGCCACTGGACTTGATGACTATGGAAGAGGGAGTGATATTAGCAACTTTTTGTAACTCTGCCTCACTTAAATCCAACTCATCCACAAGTCATCCCCATACTGATGTCATTAGTCCTCTTTGAAAAGCAAGAATAAACAACAACAACTGACTATATCACCACTTAATTTCTCAATGCTCTTTAGTCATTTTCTGAGACTAGGGAAATAAGTTATTGATCTACTAGAGTGGAGAGACTTTATACAAAATATTTTACTTTAGGAGACAGATAAATGCCTCAATGGATTGAGAACCAGAGCTAGAGAGCTTAAGATGGACGGACCTGGGTTCAACATTGGCCTCAGATGCTTCCTAGCTGTGTGATGCTGGGGCAAGTCACTTAATCCCCATTTCCTAGCCATTACCACTCTTCTGGCTTAGAACCAATACATAATATTGATTCTGAGATGGAAGGTAAATATTTAAAAATTTTTCCTATGTGGAAGAAATAATAGTTTCTGTATGCTATATAGATATTTTGCAATTCATTTGTTTCTACTTCTTGCTACTAGATGACATCCTATTGTTTTACATAATCAGGCTATATACTTCATATACTCCAATAAACAAATAAGGAGGATTCATTGTCATTCATCCCTCACATCAAAAATTCCAAATTACTGGGGAAGACATTATTTTTAAGAAATTGACAGTAGATTACACTTTCAAAGGGAGAGAAGAAAGAAGTCAAATTCCAATTTATTAGAAGATAAATCTGCCATTCTACTTACATATGTGAGGGAAGTAATTAACTACCTTGTTTAAAAATAAAAGATAGTTCAATCTTACCTATCTCCAATAAGTCCTTCACAGTAGTGTCTGCTAGAATCTGAATTGTCACCATTAGAATCGTTTATTTGAAATGAAGTATCATCTCTATCATTTAAGATAAATATGTTAGGCAGAAGAAAAACATATGATTAATCACATGGATCAATGGGGATGTGATTTGGGTTTTGATGTTAAAAAGTTCACTCTATTGCAAATATGAATTACATGGAAATAGGTTTTGAACAATGATACATGTATAATCCAGTGGAATTGCTTGTCGGCTCTGGAAGAGGAGAGTGAAGAGGGGTGGGGTAAATCATGAATCATATAACCATGGAAAATATTCTAAATAAACTAAAAAAAGAAAAATATATTACTTGGAATGGATTATTCTTTGAAATATATACAACTTTTATTATGAATTAAATTCCAGATAAGTTGAGTAAAATTCAAATGAAATAGCAATATCCTGAAAGAAATAGAAAAAAACTCTTAGTTTGATTATAAGTGTGTGTGTGTGTGTGTGTGTGTGTGTGTGTGTGTGTGTGTGTGTATAATGCCAAGTGTAGATACCAGTTGGTCAATTTAATGTTTATTTCTGATAATCTAGAATGATGATTTTTAAACTCCCACTCCTCGGGATTCTTATATACATTAAAATTTTTTTAGGACACTAAAAAGCTTTTGATTTTCTGATTATAAATTTAGACGTTTACTGTATTTTAACTTAAACTGGACAAATTTTTATAATATGCATTTACTGATTTATTTTAAAATAACTTCAATAAACCAATTTTATGTGAAATAATGTATTTAATGGGGAAGCAACTCTGTTTTTCAAAGAAAAAGGAATTTATTGGGAAGAATGCCATTGTTTCCCATATTTTCACAAATCTCTTTAAGGTTTTTAATAGAGGAGAACTACATTCTTATATGGGATTTTGTAGTGAATTTGTTGATATGTTTTTATTGAAGTACATGAAGAAAAAGTAGCCTCACACAGATATATTGTCATTGTTGTTTGATCTTTGTTTTTGAGGAAGACCAATGACATCATAGGGTAATGTCTTAGCTTGCCTTGAACTGGATTTTTGTGAGGCAAAGGTTCACAAAATTATCAGCCTCGTTCTCTTCTAGTCATCAAAGTTCAGTAGCAAGAGAAAAGTAAACCCAACTGATGATGACCTGGGCTTCAGTGGATGACTTTCCAATTACAGCTATTTTAATAGGTAAATAATATCTCAGTAGTATAAGAAAAATTGTTTTGATCTGTCTGATCCCATGCAAGGGTCATTAGGAATTTCATGCATCCAATGGACCCTATTTTAAGAACCGTGAGTCTTGAGATATATTATCAAGAAGACAATTTGTCATGGTGGATCAAGTGCTGAACTAGTAATCAGGAAACTGATTCAAAACCTATTCCTGATATTAGCAGGGGAATTCTTCTCAAGTCTTTTAATATCAAAAGTGAGGTCAAATCAATAAGAATTTACTATATGCCTAGCACTGTGCTGAGCATTTTCAGATTCTCAGATATGTTGTCTTTAAAGCAAGAATGATGATAAAATATGCAACAGTTACTTTCTGAAGTTGTTGTGAATAAAGTGCTTTGTGAATTGAATTGCTATATAAATATGATTTGCTTCTTTTATAAATTGGCAGGAAACATAGTAAGATCAGTTGGTGACAAGATAACTGGGGATGAGAGGAATTGAAATCACAATAACAAAAAAATGACTAAATAAAAGTTCAAAATAGGATGTAAAAAGCCTTTTGTAGAGATAAAGGCAGAGTAGGTGACTGGACCAGACTACTGGAAGTTTTAAGCACATCCAGATGAAAGTCTGTAAAAGAAAATAATCTAGACATTCAAAGGAAGAGGGTAGAACTACAGAGTCAAGATACCAAAGTCCTGTCTAATTTCTTAGAATAAGGGATATATAGATATAGGAGACAATATCCATAGATTAGAATAGGGTTGCTAGCATTAGAAAGAAGTCTAACTTTGACACCTCATTTTATCATGGAGGTGACCATACATTCTTGAAGATTATGAAAATAGAATATGAGATTTTAAACACCCCAAAAAGACATAAAAATAGTGAAAGGACGGTTTGTGTATCTGGCTATTAGGTAAAGGATCATTCTAATTTTTGGGAAGCTCATAACCAGTGTGCTGAAGTTTTTTTTTTTTAATTTTTTAATTTTGGTTTTTATTACAATGTCTTATGAAGAATATCTATAAATTATCCAGGGATTGTGATTTTTTAAAATAGAAAGCCAGCACTGATGAAATCACATGCTTTCATGGTTGAAATTAGATAAAAGAAAAGGGTGCATTCCAATCAATTAGGTAGAATAACGCTTTGGCTGGATCTGTTATGTTCTCTGTTAGTATAAAAATTCTATTCCAAGATTTCTCACATTGCAATTGTTGCTGTGGGTCCTAATGTCTGGATAAATGTGCCCTTGTGAATGAAGCACTAAAAAATAAAAGGGGCAAGCATTTGTTACCAGCTTTAAAAGAATTGAATCCCAATTTTCCCCTTGGAAGGACCACTGGGAATTTGGATTTGAAACATTTGGATTCAAGGAAGATGTAATTTCTCAGAAAGAATATGTTTGGATGGGGTAGTGTACAAAGGATGTAGGAAAGGAGAGTCAAGTGATGGAGGTAATATGTAAGTTAGGAAGAAAAAGAGAGGGATAGAATATAGTATAAGAAAATGGAAATAAAGAAAGTTTCTGAAGATAAACATCAATTTCTTCAAAAATTTACCTAGTGCCAGTCTAGATGTAGATGCATTAATAACAATCTGTTATGCTTGCCACAGAACACTAACAGGAACATTGAGGGTGTACCTTTTTCTTGAATATTTTTCCATTTTCCATATCAGAGTATAGTTCTTAAGGGACAACTATATGCTTTCTGGGTATGCTGTTTGAAGTCTTTATGAACTTTATAATTATCTTTCCTTTATTATAAATATTACTGTACATGAACTTAGGCAAATAATTTTAACTTCTCTGACCTCAATTTCCTTATTATAAAATAAGGGATTTAGACTTGATTACTTCTATGATTCTTTTCATCTCTTAATCTATGATTCTATGATTTTATGTTGTATTTCTTATTTATAATCTCCTTGAGTTCAGTATGTTCTAGATCATCTCTGAAATCTAATCTTTTAGTACTGGGCCTTCTAAAGATTGGGCACCCAATGCATGTATTTTCTGCAATTTAAGGGGTTCTTTAACTAATATATGGAATGCATACTTTTGTCCTAAGGCAATTATGGACCACAATATAAAGTACAGGCTATCCCCACTGAGAAGAATGCCCTCAGCAGATAGAATTGTGTCCCTCCAGGTATCATTGTTCAGTTTCTTTTCCCAAGGTGATGTCTGAGTATTTTATTTCTTCTTCTGTTGATCTGGGCAATTTATAATTTTAAAAATATAAATATATATTCATCTATTTTGCTTAGTCCAGACAATTTCTTGAATCTAAGTTACAGAGAAGATTTATTGATAAAGGAATTTCTTTAGTTGGGAGTTTCCTTCCTATAATAATGAAATCTCAGACCCAGGCCCCTATTATTATTCCTTTTGACATGGGCATTGTGCAGAGATGGCAGGGACCCTGTACCCCTTGACTCTGGCAGGCTGTGAGCAGGGGAATTCCCTTCCCCCTTCCTGCCCTTGAGACTCCCAAGGCAAGGACCATTGTCCTTGGAATTCCTTTGAGTTGAGATAGACAAAGAGATACACCTCCAGGACACACCTGGACAGTCTAGGCCCTGAGGGTCTAGGACTGACCCTGCACCAACTGAGTGCCTGAGAGCAGGGAGTCTCATATACACTACCAGAAAGGATACAAAAGGGCAAGAACTGGGGGACCCTGGGAGAGCCTCCCATGACTGCTCCACTCATGCTGTCTTGCTGGTCATTCATCCTATCTTACTAATAAATCTTTCTTTTTTACTTTTAAGCTAAGTTTGGAGTCCTCTCATTCTTGAGAATGGTTTCCTTCCCGAACCCAGGGGTTCACCAATTTGCTCCCCTATGACACTTTCTCCTTTAATACAGACACGTGCACAAAAACATTAAATATACGTTGTGGATGTGGTGTGTGTGTGTGTGTGTGTATGTGTGTGTGTGTGATTCATATCCTATAGTAGATTTAATATGGTACCACAATTTTGGCAATATAATGTATTTTGAAGTAAAAGAATAATGTTTTAGACACTATATTGGGCATTTAAAAAATAATATCTAATTTAATCTTTATTTAATTTCCAAGTATCTTCTAAAATAGGATATTTGTTATACAATTACTAGAACAACATATTATACCCTTAGGTCTCAATTTAGAACAAAGTCTTAGGAAGGACTTTCATATCAGTCCCATAGATGCTAATAGGATTTCTGTGCCTCAGACATTGTATGCACTGCTTTAAAAAATTAAATACATGTAGCAAATGTGTGTGTGTCACACACATATACATTTGTTGATTGCAATAAATCAGCAATAAACAATTTCAGGTAGACACTGAGGGTCCTAGTGGGCTCATTTATTTTAGTTTACCAAGAATTAATACCAACTGAAAACTGTGGTAAACTTGGCACTCTGAAGGAATTCACACCTTCAGATTTGTAAAGCCACAATATATTTCCTTTAGAAAGCTTTCATAACCTCAAAAAGGAACTATACAACCCCCAAATCCCACAAATCCCCACACAGTTCACAAAGGAACATATGCCTTCCAGCAAGTTTAAAGTTTTGCCAGGAATATAAATGCAAGAGACACTGGAGTCATCCCATACTTTAATTCAAATTCAAATAAATTCAACTGTCAGGCTTCTGTGTAAACAGAGCTCTTTCAAAGAGGAGGGGGAAAGAAGTAATTTGAAAAGCAACTTGATCTATCCCTTTCAAAGCCTGTGAGCTGGAACTCAAGTAAACCACAGGATCCTGATCTGTCACCTAGGCTATGGCTCCAACCAAGAACTGAAAAATAAACAACTAGTTTTTTTTTCTTTTTTGTGTTTGGCTGTTTATTATAGCATTGCAAATGACTTTTCTGCACTCATATTTTTTTACTAGATTTGCTAGTTGTTTAATAAAAGTGTTTTACCTATTTGTCATAGCATTAGTATGTTGCTCAAAAGTTGAATCCACTTCTTATTCAATGGATAGAAAGTCTTTAGAAAGTGTGATATGTTGGGTTGTCTTTATCAGGAAGACCTGGGTTAAATTACTGCTTCTGATGTATATTGTATACATATATGACAAAGGTCAATTTACTTAACATCTTTGTCCCTAAGAATATGTCATAGATGTGTTGCCCACTTATATTTATGAAGGAGATTTGCAGATGGAGAGTTTCTGATACATATGAAATGAGTTATGCTAAAAGTAGGACTGGAGACATAAGAAGAAACATAATGGGAGGTAATCAAATGAAAAATTAGTGCCAAGAGTTTGCAAGTACAAAGAATCCAAACTACCTGATGCCACTCTCATGGAAGCAAAGGCATAATCTTTAAGTAACAATGTAAAAAAATGTTACCCTCTTTGATGCCTTTTCCAAGAAATTTTAAATCATGGTTATTTCTGAGCTATGGCTATCAGGCCCAGTTTACTTACAAAGATCTTGAGATTAATGTACTATCTATAATGGGACATAATATATTGAGTTATCTAAAATGGGTTTAATGGAAAGTGTTCAAAAGTGAGTTTGAAGAGATCTGCCTGGGCTCTAGTCTGACACTTCCCAATAATTGTATGACCTTAGGAAAGTCACTTCTTTCTAGGATTCTCAGTTTCTTCATCTAGATGACTCCTTAAGGCTCTTAAATATGCAGAATGTTCATGGCATGCAAATAGGGATCACAACAATAGTTCACTGAAGCTGTTTGCCTGAGAGTATTCACCATCAGAGGTAGGAAAATGGGATACCAAAATAAGGTTTATATCACACATGTGTTGGATACAGGAAGAATGAAACTGGCCAGAAAAACTGAGAGCAAATTAAGGTAAAACAGATTTATAATTCTTTAAATCTCTGTAATCTAGTTTGCAGCACTTTTCTTCCCCCCCTTCCCCACTTCATAGAAAACTGTAATCTGAAATCTGATCTTCATTTATTTATCTGAATCCTTTCTTTTCAGCTTCTCTTTCTTTTTTTAGCACCTCTAAATGGTGAGGGCAAAGAAAAGATTCAAACTTTTTGATTGCATAGCTCTTTGCTACCATATACTTCATACATGCTGGCTTCCGGGTTAAGATGGCGGCAGAGAAAAAAGCAGCTGCTTGACCTCTCCTAACCTACACATATAGGACTCCTCAAGAAGACATAAAAACAAATCCAGATAAACGAAGGGACCCCACAACAGGACTCAGCATTGAATGTATGTGGGATCAGGACTTTTCCATGCTATAAAGGGGTGAAACAGCTCTCACTAAAACACAAACTGAGCAACCCCCTGCCCCCACCTACAGGGCCAAAGCCAGAGCACAAAAGCTAGAGCAAGTTTGGGGCATCCATTAAGTCCTTGACATCTACCTGGGGTTTGTTCTTGAGAGCAGCAAGACTTAAGACCACAAGAGGCTAAATAAGCAGATTTTGAACACAGACACTGAGCACAGGCTCAGTCACAACTGCAGACATCAATCCTGAGCACAGGCACAGACCTTGATTGGGGACCCAGTACAGAAGGGTGCATGACTGTGGAAGTAGCTCCCTGAGACTGCTAAAGGAGCTTTGAGCAGAGGAACAAGCAAGGAGACCACCAGCAGGCTTGACCCTGAGAAAAACTACACCTAAGACCTCAGGAGCCTAATGAGTGCAGAAAGATTCTGGGTGTGAGGATAAAGCTGAGAGGGCACTGGGCTAATAATGGCATGCCAGAGACAAGAACAACAGAAGAGAAAGATCAAGAAGAAATCCTTAACACTCAACAACTTTTACACAGAAAAAATCCAGACAACAGAGCAAACAGCAGAGGAGAACAGACAAGTAATCATATCCAAACCTTCCAAGAAAAATGAAAAACTGGTCACAAGCTATTGAAGAGTTCAAATCTGAGATGATGAGAAAGATGGTAGAGAACTGGCAAGAAAATAACAGTTTAAAAGGCAGAATTTAGCAACTGGAAAGTGAGGCTCAGAAATCAAATGAATTGATAAGCAAATTGAAGACCAGAAATGACCAGCTGGAAGCCTTGAAAAACCAAACAGACCAGATTCAAAAGGAAAACCAAAAGATTATATCTGAAAACCAGTCTCTAAAGGCTAGAATTGGGAAATTAGAAAAAGATGCCCCCAAATCAAAAGAATTGATGAGCAAATTGGAGACCAAATTCAAACAGCTAGAAAACAAGATAGACCAAATTGAAAAGGAAAATCAAAAGAATATAGCAGAAAACCAGTCTCTAAAGACAAGAATTGGGCAAGTAGAAGCCAATGATCTCTCAAGACAACAAGAACAAATAAAGAAAAGTCAAAAGACTGATAATATAGAAGGAAACATGAAATATCTCACTGAGAAATTGACAGATCAAGAAAACAGGTCTAGAAGAGTTAATTTGAGAATCATTGGTCTTCCTGAAAAAGCAGAAATTAATCGAAATTTGAACTCCATACTAAAGGAAATTATTCAGCAAAATTTCCCTGAAGTTCTACTAGAGGGCAATATAGACATTGAAAGGATCAATAGATCACCCTCTACACTAAACCCTGAAAAGACAACCCCTAGGAATATAATAGCCAAATTCAAGACACCAAAAAGAGACAATTCACATATCAAGGAGCACCAATCAGGATCACACAGGATCTGGTAGCCTCCATACTACAAGACCACAGGGCTTGGAATACGATATTCGGAAAGGCAAGAGAACTGGGTCTACAACCAAGGATCACCTATCCATCAAAACTGACTATATACTGCCAGGGGAAAGTTTGGGCATTCAACAAGATAGAAGATTTCCAAGTATTTGCACAGAAAAGACCAGCAATAAATGGAAAGTTTGCTATCCAACCACAAAAACCAAGAGAAAAATTAAAAGGTAAATAAGAAACAGAGGGGAAAGAAAAAAACTCTTATTTTTAAATCTACCCCTTTAAGGGCTTCAATAAAATCTAATTATTTGTATTCTTATGTGGAGAAATGTTATTCTCGGTAGTGAACTCTATTCACTATTATAGTATCCACTATTAAAGTAATTAGAAGAATTATTCTCAGGGAGAGGTTGGAGTACTAAATGGTGTAAGATGATAAGGGGGGTTAATAGTAGAGAACACCAAGAGAAACTTGAATGAATAAGAAAAACAGGGTATTTTCTTACACACAAAGAGGGCGTGGGAAGGGGAGGGGATGAATACTATTATAAGAAGGAGAGGAAGAGAGCATTAAGAGGTAATATTTAAACCTTACTCTCAGTGTAATCAACCCTGAGAGGGAAGAGAAGCTATATCCACTGAGATATAGAACTCTATCTAACCCTACTGAGAAAGTCAGAAGGCATAAACCAAGGGGAGCAGGGAGTGGGGAGGTCAAAAAAGGGAGGGGAATAGAAGGGAGAGGGAATTCATTTGGCCTTAAAAATAAAAAGAGGGGAATAACAAGGGAGGGGGTAGAAAGGATAGTAAATCAAGGGAGGGGACAATGGTTACTGGTTTAAAACAAATAACTAGTTTAAAAGGAAATAGCCAGGGCAGCTGGGTAGCTCAGTAGATTGAGAGCCAGGCCTAGAGACGGGAGGTCCTAGGTTCATATCCGGCCTGAGACACTTCCCAGCTGTGTGAACCTGGGCAAGTCACTTGACCCCCATTGCCTACCCTTACCACTCTTCCACCTATAAGTCAATACACAGAAGTTAAGGGTTTAAAATTAAAAAAAAATAATAAAAAAAAGGAAGTAGCCTAAGAAGGGGTAGAACTAAGAGAGGATACCAAAATGTTGGGGAATACACAAATGATAATTATAACTCTGAATGTGAACGGGATGATTGATTATACTGAATTAAAAAGCTTTTGTACAAACAAAAACAAAGCAACCAAAATCAGAAGGGAAACAACAAATTGGGAAAAAATTTTTATAACAAAAAACTCTGACAGGGGTCTAATTAGTCAAATATACAAGGAGTTAAATCAATTGTATAAAAAATCAAGCCATTCCCCAATCGATAAATGGGGAAGGGACATGAATAGGCAATTTTCAGATAAAGCAATAAAAACTATCAATAAGCACATGAGAAAGTGCTCTAAATCTCTAATAATTAGAGAAATGCAAATTAAAGCAACTCTGAACTATCACCTCACACCTAGCAGATTGGCTAAATGATAGTAGGGGAGAGTAATGAATGTTGGAGAGGATGTGGCAAAATTGGGACATTAATGCATTGCTGGTGGAGCTGTGAACTGATCCAGCCATTCTGGCTGGCAATTTAGAACTATGCTGAAAGGGCTATAAAAGACTTCCTGCCCTTTGATCCAGCCATGCTATTGTTGAGTCTGTACCCCAAAGAGACCATAGATAAACAGACTTGTACGAAAATATTTATAGCTTGCTTTTTGTGGTGACAAAAAACTGGAAAATGAGGGTATGCCCTTCTTTTGGGGAATGGCTGAACAAACTGTGGTATATGCTGGTGATGGAATATTATTGTGCTCAAAGGAATAATGAACTGGAGGAATTCCAAGTGAACTGGAAAGACCTCCAGGAATTGACGCAGAGTGAAAGGAGCTGAGCCAAAAGAACATTGTATACAGAGACCAATACACTCTGGTAAAATAGAATGTAATGGACTTCTTCACTAGAAGAAATGGAATGACCCAGGATAATTCTGAGGGATTTATGGAAAAGAGCACTACCTACATTCAGAGGAAGAACTACAGGCGAGGAAATGCAGAAGAAAAGCAACCGTTTGAACACATGGGTTAAGGTGGACATGACTGGGGATGTAGACCCAAAACTACCACACCAATGCAACTATCAACAATTTGGAAATAAGTCTTGATTGATGACACATGTTAAAACCAAGGGAAATGAGCTTCGGCTATGGGGTTTGGGGGGTGGAGGTCAGGGGGTGAAGGGGAAAGTAAGAACATCAATCATGTAACAATAACTTTTCTAAAAAATAAAAAAATACTTCATACATACTTTGATTTTTTCTTAGTTTTTTGAAATTCACATTGTTATATAGGTATTTATGACAAACCAATATATTTGTTATTTCAGATTCAGAGAGAGGAAGCAAGCTGAAGGGGGAGAAAAAGACACTCTTTCCCCTTAGCTCTGGCTGACTTGGGTACATGCTTATTAGAGAGATAACATGCACACTTTTATTTGTTTATTTAAAGAAAGCACCACACCTTCCATCTTAGAATCAATACTGTATGTTGGTTCCAAAGCAGAGAAGTGGTAAAGGCTAGACAAAAGGGATTAAGCTACTTGATGAGTATCACAAATCTAGGAAGTGTCTAATGTCAGATCTGAACGCAGGACCTCCTATCTAAGGTTAGCTCTCAATCACTGATCTAACTAGTTACCCTCAGCTTGCACAATTTTAATAACATATTGACCTAGATACACCAAAGATTGTCATTTGAACTCTGAGAGTGTCTTAACAAAGATAAAAAAAACAGTAGTACTGAGACTTGGGAGTTTGTCTGTCAGTATATGTGTTTGTTTTTCATGCAAACATGTATCATCAGCTAAACTTTATCTTTAATCTACATAGTAATCCTTAGAATGGTGAAATGCATATGCAAACTTACTAAGATGGAATGAATCAAGGTATTACTAAGTTTTCATTATAAAATCAATACCTGTGAGTTGCATTATAGCTTTAAACTTATTGACAAACTATGAAATTACTATTTGAAAGGACTAACATAATGAACCATTTTATTTTGCTGAACAGTCAGTTATTGAACATTCAATGAATCAAAATAATCAAATCCTTTTATACTTGAAAACCTTATAACCTTTAAAAATGTGATACAGCCATAAGGTAAGGATAAAAAACACAACATCAAGACCTCCATGAATCATATTCATCACATTCAATAAAATAATCCACCTTGTGAAAACACCTCAGTTTTGTTTTATTTTGTTTTGTTATGTATGTATTTATTTATTTATTTTAGATTATTTTTCCATGGTTACATGATTCGTATTCTTTCCCTCCCCTACTCATCCACCACCCTCCGAAAGCCAATGAGCAATTCCACTGAGTTTTACATGTATCATTATTTAAAGCCTATTTCCATATAATTAATATTTGTAATAGTAATCATTTAGAGCAGTGATTCCCAAAATAGGTGCTACCACCCCCTGCTGGGTGCTGTAGCAATCCAGGGAGGCAGTGATGACCACAGGTGCATTTATCTTTCCTATTAATTGCTATTAAAATATTTAAAAATTAATTTCCAGGGGGCTAAGTAATATTTTTTTCTGGAAAGGGGGCAGTAGGCCAAATAAGTTTGGGAACCACTGATTTAGAGCCTACATCCCCAATCATATCCCCATCAAAAAATATATTCAAGCAAATGTTTTTCTTCTGTGATTTTACTCCCCTAGTTCTTTCTATGGATATGGATAGCGTTCTTTTTCATAAGTTCCTCAAAATTGTCCTGGATTATGGCATTGCTGCTAGTAGAGAACTCCATTATGTTCAATTGTGCTACAATGTATTTATCGATCTCTGTGTACAATATTTTTCTGGTTCTGTTCCTTTCACTTTGCATCAATTCTTGGAGGTTGTTTCAAGAACACCTCAGTTTTAAAAAATCCTGAAAGTTATGCTATGTTTACCAAAATTGTAGTAGTCAGATTAGAAATGACTACCTCATATTTCCAATATATTTCACTCTTTTGAGGGAGGGGTATGATTGTGAAATGATGCCATGGAATGAAACCACTAAAATCAATTCAATTTTCTCCAAAACTCTTTTTTCTCCCCTTTTTTATTTAGAATTTTTTTCCAAGGTTACATGGTTCGTGATCTCCTCCCCATCCTTTAATTCACCCTCCTAGAGATGACAAGCAGTTCTACTTGGTTATACATGCATCATTGTTCAAAACCTATTTCTATGTTATTTATATTTGCAGTAGAGTGATCTTTTAACATCAAAACCCTAATCATATTCATATCTAACTACATGATCTATCATATGTTTTTCTTCTGCATTTCTGTTCCCAAAAGTACTTTCTCTGAATTTGGGTGACGTCCTTTCCTGTGGTTCCACTAGATTGTCCTGGGTCATTGCATTGCTGCTAGAAAAAAAATCTATTACATTCGATTGTGCCATAATTTATCATTCTCTGTGTACAATGTTCTTCTGGTTCTGCTCCTTTTGCTCTCCATCAATTTTTGGAGATCTTTTCAGTTCACATGGAAATCTTCCAATTTATTATTCCTTTTAGCAAAATAATATTCCATCACCAACAGATACCACAATTTATTTATTCATTCCCCAATTGATGAACAACCCATAATTTTCCAAATTTTTGCCACCACAAAGAGAGCGGCTATAAATATTTTTGTACGAGTCTTTTTTCCTTATTATCACTTTAGTGTACAAAACAATAGTGGCATGGCTGGGTCAAAGAATAGGCATTCTTTTAAAGCCCTTTTGGCATAGTTCCAAATTGCCCTCCAGAATGGTTGGATAAAATCACAACTCCACCAGCAGTGTATTATTGTCCCAATTTTACCACATCCCCTTTGACATTTATCACTTTCCTTTACTGCCATATTGGCCAGTCTGCCTGGTGTAAGGTGGTACCTTAGAGTTGTTTTAATTTGCATTTCTGTGATCAGGAGGGATTTAGAACACTTTTTCATGTGCTTATTGATAATTTTGATATTGTAAGGATTATAAGTATAAGCCCAGAAAAACCTCTGTACTGCTGATGATAACATTTTGGGTCTAAAATGTACTTAATTACTTCCACAAGCCTTTTAGTTGATTTTCTGGGATTATTTAAGTATACCATTAAATCATCTGCAAAAGAGTGATAGTTTAGTTTCCTCAATGCCTACTTTAATCATTTCAATTATTTTTCTTCTCTAATTGCTATTGCTCGTTTGTGTTTCTAGGACAATATTAAATAATAGAGGTGATAATGACCAATCTAGCTTCATTCCTGATATTATTGGGAAGGCTTCTAACTTGTTCTTTGCAGATGACACTTGAGGATGCTTGGAAATATATACTGTTTATTATTTTGAGGAATTATCCTTCTATTCCTATACTTTCTAGTGTTCTCAATAGGAATGGATGTATTTTGTCCGAGGCTTTCTTTTGCATCTATTGAGATAGTCGTGTGATTTCTGTTGGTTTGATAATTGATATAGCCAATTTTTGTTGTTGGTTTTCCTAATACTAAACCATCCTTACATTCCTGGTGTAAATACTGCCTTATCATAGTGAATAATCTTTGTGATAACTTGTTGGAGTCTTTAGTTTTCTTTCTTGGTTTTTGGTCTCCCTGGCTTTGGAATCAGTATCATTTTTGTGTCACTAAAATTTTTGGTAAAACTCCTTCTTTGCTTATTTTGTTAAATAATTTTTATAGTATTGGGATTAGTTGTTCTTTAAATGTTTGACAGAATTCACTTGTGAATCCATCTGTCCCTGCAGATGTTTGGGGGATTATTTAAATGTTATATTTCCACTTTTATTAACCTAGGCAATTTATATTTTTGTAAATATTCACCCATTTCACCTAGATTGTCATATTTATTGCTATATAACTGAGCAAAATTGTTCTTAATAATTACCTTACTTTCCTCTTCATTAGAAGTGAGATCAGCCTTTTCATCTTTGATACTGTTAATTTGATTCTCTTATTTGCATTCTTTTATTTTATTACATTGACTAGTACTATGAATAGGAAATAGGAAGAAGGAAAGTGAAAGTAATCTTATAATTACTTGTAACTATACCCCAGATCCCAATCCTAATTAAATGTCTCTAAAAAGACCTCTAAATCTATCTGCCTCAGTGGGCAGTGTCTTCTGCCAAGCCAAAGCCCTCACCTACACACCTATTCTCACTATCTAATAATATAACCACTATCTATGTACCTTATCTAACCATATTAATTGATAATCAATAATGCTATTAAGGCCTTAATTAAGTTCTCTATCTCCAACCAGAGAGAGTGCTAGCATCACACTCTTTTCCCCAGAGACAAAAAGTCCTTTTATAACTGCCTGTTAACTAATTAAATAACTCCCCTTGACCACACCCTTCTAACTATCACTAACTGACTGACAACCTGCACAGCAGAGCATCTCTTACTGAAAAATATTATTGTTCCTTTTCCTCTTAAATATAAAAAGGGAGAAATTTATAAAACCTTTCTTAACAGTAATGATATTACTTCATTGTTTATAGTACCTTTTAGCAAAATTTAATTTCCTTCCTTATGTCTTTTAAATCAGTTTCTACTTTGGCTTTGTCTGGTGTCATGATTGCTATTCCTCTTTCTCAAATGTGTTTCTTATAAACAACATATAGTAGGATTCTGGTTTTTAATCCACTCTGCTATCCTCTTCTGTTTAATGAGAATCCCATTCACATTCAGAGTTATGATTACTAACTCTGTATTGCCCTCCATAGTGTTATTACTTTAGTTCCTGCTCTATACCATTTCACTCTGTTCCTCCTCTCCAGTATTTATATTTTTGTCACCCCCCAACTTCCTCCTCCTTCAATTCCCCAACTTCTCTTGTCTTGTTCTCCTTCTACTTCTCTGTAGGGTGATATAATTCTATGTCTCACTGAATATACTCATTTTTCCCTCTCTGAGCCAGTTACAATGAGAGTAAAGTTTAAGCATTGCCCTTAAGCACCCTTATCTTCCCCTCTCTGTATTGATTTTTCACACCTCTCTTTATTATATAATTTAACTCATTCTATCTCTCCCTTCCCTTCTCTCTCAGTGCAATCCTCTCAGTCCTTGATTGATTTTTACATGTCATTCATATGCATACATATCATATCATGTACATAGGTATTGCTCCATATCATCATTTTACATATATATCATATCATCATATACAACATATCATCATAATCAACATACATTTCCACCCTCTTTCTGAGTCAATACCTTCTATCTTCTTTACTACTGAGAGTAATTTTTGAGAATTACAGAAATCTTCTTTCCATGTAGACATATAAACATTTTGACTTTAATGGGTCCCTTAAATTTTATCTTTCTTATTTTCCTTTATTGGCTTCTCTTGTATCTCCTGTTTGGACTTCAAACTTTTTGTTTAGGTGTGACTTATAGCTCTAGAATGTTTTTAAATCTTCTATCTTATTGAATGACCAATTTTTCCCCTGAAAGAATATACTCAGTTTTGCTGGATAGGTGACTCTGAGTTGTAAACTCAAATATTTTGTCTTCCTGAATATCATATTCCATGCCTTTAGGTCTTTTAATATAGAAGCCAATAGGTCCTGTGTGTTTCTGATTGTAACTCCACAGTTTGTGAATGTTTTCTTTCTGTCTACTTGAAGTATTTTTAACTTGACTTAGTGGCTTTTAAATCTAGCTATTATATTCCTGGAAATTGTCAATTATGGATTTCTTTCTGGAGGTGATCTGTGAATTCTTTTCAATTTCAATTTTATTTTCTTGTTCGAAGATCTTTGGGCATTTACCTTTGATAATTTCTTGTAATATGATGTCCAAGTTTTTTTCTTCATCACGGCTTTCCAGTAGTCCAATAAATCTCAAATTGTCTATCCTAGACCTTTTTACTAGGTCAGTTGTATTTTCAATAAGATATTTCATGTTTTCCTTTGTTTTTTTTCATTCCTTTGATTCTGCTTTGCTTTTTCTTGATTTCTCATGAAATTATTATTTTCTAGATGATCAATTCTGATTTTTAAGACCTGGTTTTCCTCTGTCAATTTTTGGTTTTCTTTTTTCAATTGTCCCATTTCTTCTTGCATCACTTTCATTTCTTTTCCCCACCTTTTCTGTACCTCTAATAATTGAGTTTTAAAGTCTTTTTTGAGCTCTTCTATTATCAGTGTCCAATCCATATTTTTCTTGTGTACTTTGGTGGGTTTCCTTTTATTTCACTATGCTTTTCTGTGTCTGTACCTTTCTCTTTGTCACCATAAAATTTTTTTGAAGTTAAATGTTCTTTTTGGTTGTTTGCTCATTTTTCCTATCTAATTATAGGTAGACTCTGTTTTCTGGGAAGTTGGAATACCCTCTTAAACTTTGATCCTTCCTTGATGCTATTTTCAGCTTATTTTCTGCACTGGTTTTCTAGTTGGTCAGAGGGCTGAGAGTTCTGAGAGCCTCTTCCTCTATGCTGTTTCAATTGACCTTTGAGATGCTGATAGTTTTAAGACTTTCCTGTTGCATGGGTGTAAGCTTCTGATCTGAGCCTGAGCTTGATCTGGTCAGGGACTGATTTGGTCTTAAAGTGTCCTTGATTCAATCAGGCACACCCTTGGTTGCCTGTCCTCAAGCACCACTTTTAGTTTGGGGAAAAAAGAAATTGTGGGTGGGGATTCCCCTTGAGAACTGTGTCCTCATCTCAAATAATATATTATAGCCTTATCCCATGCTCAGATTGGGATTCCTGGCTTTGCTCTGGATCCACATGGATCAGTCCCACTCATATCAGATTGGGACTCTGGACTTCTCCATAGGTTTGCAATTTCAAGGGGGTATGGGTTGGCTTGGGAAACTCTTTGCCCAGGCAGGATCTCTGGATATGACTGTGAGATAAGGTTTATGTTCTAAACCTGTGACAGCAGATGTGGGGTGGGGCAGTTATGGTTTGCTCTTAGTTTGCTCTTCACTCTCTGGTAAAGCCTCCTGCTAACTTTGCTCCCCTCTCATCTAAGTTTCCCAGATGGACAATTTGGGTTTTTTGTTTCTTGAAGGTTGTTTCACTCTGTCTCTTTGTTGGTTCTTTCACTCCTGTATTCATTTTGTGGTGATATTTTCATCTTGATTGGAGAGGATTTTCTTGGTGAAATGGCACTGCTGCTCTCATTACTACTCCACCTTCATTCCACATTCTTTTTTTAAATTTTTTTATTAATATTTGTTTTTAATCTGTTTACATACTTTATGCCTCTACTTTCCGCTTCACCCCCAGCTCTCCCCCCACCTATGGCCAATGCACATTTCCACTGGTTGTAACAAGTGTCCTTGTTCAGGGTCTATTTCCCATTCATGTCCGCCTCAGTCCATGCATTCAAGCAATTGTTTATCTAATATGTTTCCTCTCCTGCAGTCCTTCCTCTGAGTGTGTGTAGCATCTTTACCATAAATCCCTCAGAGCTGTCTTGTGTCATTGCAGTGCTGGCCCATTATATTTGATTTTACCATAGTATATCAGTCTCTGTGTACAATGTTCTTCTGGCTCTGCTCCTTTTGCTCTGCATCACTTCCTGGAGGTCTCTCCAGTTTGCATGGAATTCCTCCAGTTTATTATTCCTTTTAGCACAATAGTATTCCATCATCCGCATATACCACAATTTGTTCAGCCATTCCCCAATTGAAGGACATACCCTCCTTTTCCAGTTTGTTGCCACTACAAAAAGTGCAGCTATAAATATTTTCGTACAAGTCTGTTTATCTATGATCTGTTTGGGGTACAAACCCAGCAATGGTATGGCTGGATCATAGGGCAGGCAGTCTTTTATAGCCCTTTGGGCATAGTTCCAAATTGCCAGCCAGAATGGCTGGATCAGTTCACAACTCCACCAGCAATACTTCAATGTCCCGATTTTGCCACATTCCCTCGAGCGTTCATTACTCTCCCCTTCTTTCAGTTTAGCCAATCTGCTAGGTGTGAGGTGATACCTCAGAGTTGTTTTGATTTGCATTTCTCTAATTATTAGAGATTTAGAACACTTTCTCATGTGCTTATTGATACTTTTGATTTCTTTATCTGAAAAATGCCTATTCATGTCTCTTGCCCATTTATCAATTGGGGAATGGCTTGATTTTTTATACAATTGCTTTAACTCCTTGTATATTTGAGTAATTAGACCCCTGTCAGAGTTTTTCGTTATAAAGATTTTTTCCCAATTTCTTGTTTTCCTTCTGATTTTGACTACATTGTTTTTGTTTGTATAAAAGCTTTTTAGCTTAATATAATCAAAACCATTAAATTTACATTTTGTGATTTTCTCTAACTCTTGCTTGGTTTTAAAATCTTTCCTTTCCCAGAGATCTGACAAGTATACTATTCTGTGTTCACTTAACTTGTTTATAGTTTCCCTCTTTATATTCAAGTCATTCACCCATTCTGAATTTATCTTGGTGTAGGGTGTGAGATGTTGTTCTAAACCTAATCTCTCCCATATTGTTTTCCAAATTTCCCAGCAGTTTTTGTCAAATAGCGGATTCATGTCCCAAAAGTTGGACTCTTTGGGCTTATCATACACTGTCTTGTTGACATTATTAACCACAAGTCTATTCCACTGATCCTCCCTTCTATCTCTTAGCCAGTACCATATTGATTTAATGACTGCTGCTTTATTGTATAGTTTGATATCTGGTACTGCTAGGCCCCCTTCCTTCACATTTTTTTTCATTATTTCCTTTGATATTCTTGATCTTTTGTTATTCCAAATGAAATTTGTTATAGTTTTTCCTAATTCAGTAAAGAAGTTTTTTGGTAATTTGATAGGTATGGCGCTAAATAGGTAAATTAATTTGGGTAGGATGTTCATTTTTATTATGTTAGCTCGTCCTACCCATGAGCAATCAATGGCTTTCCAATTGTTTAGATCCAGTTTTATTTGTTTCGGAAGTGTTTTGTAGTTGTTTTCATATAATTGCTGTGTTTGTTTTGGAAGGCATATTCCTAAGTATTTTATATTGTCTAGGGTGATTTTAAATGGTGTTTCTCTTTCTACTTCTTGCTGCTCTAGTGTGTTGGAAATGTATAGAAATGCTGATGATTTATGTGCATTTGTTTTGTATCCTGCAACTTTGCTAAAGTTGTTGATTATTTCTACAAGCTTCTTAGTTGATTCTCTAGGATTTTTTAAGTAGACCATCATATCATCTGCAAAGAGTGATAGCTTAGTCTCCTCCTTGCCCACTTTGATACCTTCAATTTCTTTTTCTTCTCTAATTGCAAATGCTAGTGTTTCTAGTACAATGTTGAATAATAGAGGTGACAATGGGCATCCTTGTTTTACTCCTGATCTTATTGGGAAGGCTTCTAATTTATCCCCATTGCATATAATGCTTGTTGATAGTTTTAGGTATATATTGTTTATTATTTTTAGGAAGGGTCCTTCTATTCCTATACTTTTCAATGTTTTCAATGGGAATGGATGCTGTATTTTGCCAAAGGCTTTTTCAGCATCTATTGAGATAATCATGTGATTTTTGTTTGTTAGACTGTTGATATGGTCAATTATGTGGATGGTTATCCTAATGTTGAACCATCCTTGCATTCCTGGTATAAATCCCACCTGATCATGGTGGATGACCTTCTTAATTACTTGCTGGAGTCTCTTTGCTAATATTCTATTTAAGATTTTTGCATCTCTGTTCATTAAGGAGATTGGTCTATTGTTTTCTTTCTCTGTTTTTGGTCTACCTGGCTTTGGGATCAGTACCATATTTGTGTCATAAAATGAATTTAGTAGGACTCCTTCTTTGCTTATCATATCAAATAATTTGTATAGTATTGGGATTAGTTGTTCTTAGAATGTCTGATAGAATTCACTTGTGAATCCATCAGGTCCTGGTGATTTTTTCTTAGGGAGTTCTTTGATGGCTTGTTCAATTTCTATTTCTGATATGGGATTATTTAGGTATTCTATTTCTTCTGCTGTCAATCTAGGCAATTTATATTTTTGTAAATATTCATCCATATCTCCTAAATTGTTATATTTGTTGCCATATAATTGGACGAAATAGTTCTTAATGATTGCCTTAATTTCCCCTTCATTATAGGTGAGGTCTCCCTTTTCATCTCTAATACTGTCAATTTGGTTTTCTTCTTTCCTTTTTCTTATTAGATTGACTAGTACTTTGCCTATTTTATCTGTTTTTTCAAAATACCAGCTTCTAGTCTTATTTATTAATTCAATAGTTCTTTTACTTTCGATTTTATTAATTTCTCCCTTAATTTTTAGTATTTCTAATTTAGTTTTCATCTGTGGGTTTTTTATTTGCTCACTTTCTAATTTTTTGAGTTGCATGCCCAATTCATTAATCTCTGCCCTCCTTAATTTGTTAATATATGCACTCAGGGATATAAATTTCCCCTGAATACTGCCTTGGCTGCATCCCACAGAGTTTGGTAGGATGTCTCATCATTGTCATTCTCTTCAATGAAATTGTTGATTGTTTCTCTGATTTCTTCTTTGACAAATTGGTTTTGGAGAATCATATTGTTTAATTTCCAATTGGTTTTTGATTTGCCTTTCCAGGTGCCCTTACTGATTATTAGTTTTATCACATTATGATCTGAGAAGGTTACATTTATTATATCTGCTCTTTTGCATTTGTTTGCCATGATTCTATGCCCTATTACATGGTCAATCTTTGTAAATGTACCATGTGCAGCTGAAAAGAAGGTGTATTCCTTTTTGTCCCTATTTATTTTTCTCCACATATCAATTAAATCTAATTTTTCTAGGACTTCATTCATCTCTCTTACCTCTTTCTTATTTAGTTTTTGGTTTGATTTATCTAGATCTGAAAGTGAAATATTTAGATCTCCCAGTATTATGGTTTTACTATCTATTTCCTTCTTGAGCTCTGCCAGTTTCTCCTTTATGAATTTGGATGCTATGCCACTTGGTGCATATATATTGAGCAGTGTAATTTCCTCATTGTTTATACTGCCTTTAATCAGGATGTAATGACCTTCCCTGTCTTTTTTAATTTCATTCCACATTCTTAATGAAGATTGATTCTTTATTTTCTTATTTTTTTTTTTGGCCCAGAATTATAGATCCTCATTTTAAGGAACTCCTGCTATGGGATATCTTTCTACTTATGATCCTCAGTAAATTGAGATAATAAAATATCAGCCTACAGAGCTTATAGGAGACTAAGAGGTTAAGTGATTTGCACATGGCTGTAGAGGCAACAAAACTACCTGAATGTATTTAGATCTTATTTAACTAAATAAGGTGTTTAACATTATATGAATCATTGGGAGGAATTCAGTCCCACAAGCAAAATAATTTTGGTTTTCACTTCCCTTTTTTTTCAAAGTCAGAAGTAAATATTTACCTCAAAAGATTACACATTACACATAGTCTCACACATAGAGATATAGATATATGCTTCTCACTTTTATCTATTGCAGTATAAGTTCAAAGAGCTTAGAATTCTCCATATCTTCATTTGAATGTTATTTTTACAAAATTATTTATCTATCTATAATCACACATAAACATATATACATATATTTGCACAAATACATAGATGCACATTTATACATATATATATACATATATATATGCAGACACGCACACACACACACACACACACACACACACATATATATATATATA
>NC_058132.1:518070916-518103503 GCF_016433145.1 Gracilinanus agilis
TATATATATATATATATATATATATATATATATATATATACCAAATATCATCCAAGAAAGTGATCTTCAACTAATAATTATCCTTCCCATCATACATGAGAAATACATCAAGGAATTTTTTTTGAATCAATTTAAAGTAGATAAAATGAGGAAACATAAATGCTACAATATTGACAGGAACTTAGCATCAATAAGTAGGAGCCTAGTTGATACCATAGGCAGATAATTATATCTGAGTGCTCAGGCAATTGAGAAGCCTTAACTGGTGTCTCATGTGTTTAAAACAAAGTAATAGATATTCTAAGGAGCAAAGAAATAAATTTAAAGCACACATGCACAAAATAATTTAACATCAACAAAAGGAGACACCTATACCATACCTATTCCTTTAAAGTCTAAAATAGTTCAACCTATAATAATTCAGAGTATATCCTCATGCATTCACATATTAAAGTGAGTTTGAGCAAATGTCTAACAAGTCTTTAGAGGGAGAGATAGAAGGAGGGAGGGAGGAAGGAAGGAAGGAAGGAAGGGAGAAAGGAGATAATTATTGATTGTCTGTCCTTATTTCAGTAAATACTTCAGTGATAATTATCACAGTAATCTCTAGTTGTGATGGAATACTGACAACATGACCTCTGCTTCAACACATTGCCCTTAGATGAGTTTTTCAGGTTTTATGTTGAAAATTTTTCGGGAATGCTAAATGTATCTTTAAAAGAAAGCATGAGAGAGATAGAGTGTATCATTTGACTACTTGTGAGATACAGTAGCTAATTAACTGAAGTATATAATAATACCCACTGCAGTGCTGCCAAACTGCTCTTGATAGCATGTCAAATTGTTCACTGAGAAATGTTCATGTTTTCTGTGGTAATAAATAGAAGTTTGGATGATAGAAGAAGAAGAAAATAGAGGCTTAGTTTTATCATCTTTATTCTAAGCAATGGCTAACCTTCTCTTAATATCCTTAAAAAAATGCTTACTGAAGAAAGTTTAAAAAATCACCATTCCATATTTGGTTCTTAAAAATGTCATATTTGATTCTGCAAATGAAGACTCAAAAGAACTTGGCATGACATGTTTACTGGAGAAATTTCATCCTTCTGTTTATATTTATTGTAAATGATTTTAAAAATCAGATGGGACATCTGCAAATTTTTAGGCACTAATTTTCAAAGACCATGAAGCCCTCTGGGTAACTTCTTCATTTCCTTAACAGATAGTTTAGTTTTAAACTACATACTTTCCTTTGGCAGTGAGAGATGAAAAGTCTACTATAAAATTGATTTGGCATATACATAAAAGAAAGCTTTGTATGAAGTGTAATAACCAAAAAACCTTCTTCACCAAACATCTGTCAAAAAATTATAATTTCCCTCAATTCTGAATAAACTTCACTACCCCCCACCTATTACAAAGAAAATTACATTTTTCTTAAAATTTGTTTTTATGTACTATTGTAACTTTGAAATAAAAAAAATGAACAGTGGGCTAAAGCATTTTGGTAATGTTTTTAGTTTCCAAAATATTTGTGTATTTGAATTATTTGTTTTTATCAAATTATGTTTGTATGTGTGTATGTATATATGCATATATACATACATATATATATATGTACACACACCAACTTACATTATTACTTTAACAAATCCTTGAATAAAAAACCTCAAGGATACAGTTATTCTAATGTCTTACCTACATGATGCTAACCATATGCATTCATGTAAATGATTAATTAATTTTTATTTTTATCCACTAAATATTCTGAAGACTCAATAAAGTCTGAAAGTATCTCAAAATAACCTTCCTCTACAATATACAAGACAAGTTTTTTTTTCTAGGAATGCAATATGAAGTAGAAAGGTGAGACAATCAGTAATTGCACAAATGCATAAAATTGTTATACCCAATTCATCTAAAAAGTCATATTTTCTAAGATAAAAAATGATGTTTATCTATAATTTTAGAGTAAAAAAATCCAAAACATTAATAATGGAAGTATTGTGTTTTTTTTTCTTTGAAATTTTATTTCTTCTGTCCAAATTCTTTTACAAATCCAAGTTCTTAGATCACAACTTTTGTTGTTGTTTATATGATTATACCCTTTGTTATACCAATTCTGTTAAAGGAAGCTATATGGAATTTAAACTCCTTCATTGAATTATACAAAATTTCATAAAGGAAAAGAGTGATTACACAATCATGTCTGACTCTATATTTATACTGAGAAAAAATTTCATTTTACCCATTCAGTTATTGTTTTTTAGCAAGTCAGGCAATTTGACAATGCCCTTAATTCAAAATATGTTGATGGACACAGCCTAAAGGGTTTCTTCATCTTCCTGTTGTTTTCCTTGTTTCATTAAGCATTGTTATTAATGTTATATAATGAAAGAATGATTTTTTTTCATGCTAAGTATTTTCAAGTTATTCCTTTGTGGTCATTTAAGTGCATATGCCTTTGGTGTTCAGGCATTACGTTTTTAACTTTTAAAATGTGTCATATTAAGTATTTAGTTTAAAACTATTTTAAATATAGATTTTTAACAAGTCAGAGGTCTCTGAGAAGTCAACATATACACTATTCTCTCAATGTCTTTGATATCTCCCTTTTAATGTAGAAGCTCATTATTTCAAAAGATCATCTTTTTTGTGAACAGTTTTAATTATTTCAAAATTCTAATTCATATAGAGTAGAATTTTACTACTTTCTCACAGCATAAATCTAATCATTCTTCTTCATGTAGTGTCCTCTGAGCAAATGGTCTGCATATTAAAGATAAGATTGCTCCAGGTCAATCTGACTCCTTTGATGCACACTGGAAAATTCACTTACTCACACACAAGCATTAAACTACAAATTCCAACAGCTTCTATTTTCAACTGAATTTGAGCTGTGCATCATTTATATATGCTCTTTGGAATTTTGAACAATATAGTATTTTCAGAATAATCAAAAGTAGAAACAAAACCAAAATCAAACAAACAAAAACATAGGACTTGGTCTAATTTACTTTGGTAGCCTGAAGTCAACAATATCAGAAATTAAAGAAGATATTAAAAACAAATGAGTAAAATTTTTCTTGGAAAAATTATTTATAGGAGATAACTAATATTGCGATGATGCCAAGTGTACTCATGTTACTTAAAATATGATGATGTCATGACTGAAATAATACAAGTCCTTTGGTTTAAATAATTTGAGGCACTTTATTTTCTATCCCTTCCATTTTATTCAAATCTTATTTTCTCTTGTAATTTTCATCTTTTTCTCTAGCCTTTGCTTTCAGCATTAGTGTCTTTCAAATAATAAAGAATGAATAACTCCCCGACTATATGATAATGTATATCATTTCTTTTTAAAATAAAATTTCCTCTTTCCAAGGTAGCCATTTTTGATCATTCATAAGGAATTAGATCTTTAACTTAATCTTTCATCTTGAAGGATTACACTAAAACTCCACATAAAGCATCAAAGATAAGAATGTCAAATGAAAATCCTTTTGTTCCTTTGATCTTATTTTAAAATGCATTTGCCATATATCATATAAAACATTACAATTTGCTTGTTAGATCAACTTCTAATTTAAGAACAATTTATTCTCTTTTTTGAATATACTTTCATGTGGAAAGACTGTCTATCCTGTGGTATGAATAGAGTAAAACTTTATACATGTTTGTAAAGTTAAGAAATGCATAAAAGAAGAATGAATGGATATAATACAACATCAAATCTATTGGAAACCCAAATCTCCCTTTTATCATTTCCTCAGTAGTCTTCAATTCATTTTTCTTTATCTCTCATTGAACCTACAAGATGTCACAGCTGCTTAAAAAAGGGGGATCTGCAATCCATTAAACCCTTATTTTTCAATACAATTTTAAAGCAATTGGACAGTTTTTTTTTAAATCTACAAGTTGACTAAATCAATTGACGTTGTGGTTATTATTTAATAATGATATCAGGCACTTTAAAGGTTTATATAGCACTTTATATGCTATTACATTTGATACTTAAACAACACTCTGTGGTAGGTACTATTATTATCCCCATTTTTCAAATGAAGAAACTGAGTTTGAGAGAAGTTAAGTGACTTACCCAGAGTCAGTGATTTAGTATCTGAGAGAAGATTTGAATTCACTTAGTGACTTTGAATTCAACATTGTATCCATTATTCCACCATTAGTTTTACCATGGGAACATCTTCTAACACTCTATTTCATTTACTGTTTGTTTAAAAAAAATCTAACACTGAAAAAGCCATAATATATATTTCCTTCATATACTCTCTGCAATGACATGTACTAATGGAATTATATACTTTAAAGATTAGCTGATTAATTTTTTATCTCCTTTGATGTGATCATGATTTTGTAATGATAAGAATCCTCTTTAGGTCTTGCTTCTGGTATTATTCATTTAGCAGGAGCCAAATTTTATGTTTTTGCTTTATTTAAGAATTACTACACATTTTAAAAGTGATTTTTTTTAGGAGAATGAAATGCTATGCTGCATTTCCACTGCTTAAAAATCAAAAGTGGTAACAAAATCAAAATATATTAGTCTGCCTTATGATGAGAAGGAAGTGTCTTTCCTTTTTGTGAAGTTTTACATACCATTTTTTTTATCTAAGATTTTGAGCAATCAAAAGTTGTGGCTGGAGGATATTGTAGTACAAAGGTGGTGACAGGATTTGTGGTAATTGCATTACTTCATGAGAAAATCAATGAGAGGAGTGGAAGGAAAAGGAAATGCACATTTTTGGCACCTATTTTGTACCAGGCACTGTGGTTTATAAATGTTTTATTTGCCCTTCACAATAAACCCTGTAATATTGGTGTCATTATCACCTCATTTAAGACAACTGATATAGAAAAAAGTGACCTATACAGAGTTACACAACTAGCATTTATCTGAGGCCAAATTTGAACTTATATCTTCCTGAATCTGAGCCTTGTATTTTATCTATTGTACCACTTAATTGGCTGTGCCTTCATAATAAATGCCATAGAGAAATGAAATATGCTATTGTATTTGCTAAATTTCAAGACAAAAGTATCCCACATCATTTTAGATAGAGAAAATTCTTTGCAAACTGTACAAGAATAAATATAAGCCAAATAAGTCACTTTCACCATGCTAATACAGAAAATATAATTGTTCTGGGGTTTTAAAAATTATATTCTAATGTGCCCACGTAAAATGGAGATGCCATCTACTATTTACTAATTCAAACTTTTTTTAAGTGGAAAAACACATTTAAGGAAGACAGGGCTTAAAAATGGCATTAGGTAAGGCAAAGAATTGGCTGTTTTCCAATGGACTGGGGCTACTTCAGTACCAAAAGTTCACAAATCAGGATAAAAGATGAGCTGTCTAGATTGGCTAGGAAATATATTTAAACTCATTCCATTAATCAGACTCTCCAAACACTAGAATAAAAAAGAAAGAAAAAGATATTTTAGAAATATAATCCTTTTCATACTATTAGAATATATTCTAATGGAAGAATACTCCCTCTTCAACAGTGAAATAATGACATGAAACAGTGCTTGCTTAAGAACAAGTTTTCCCATGCATTGCTCAGCTATTCAGATACCAGTAAAGCATCCAGATGGAGAATAATGTTTAGAATTTTTTTCCTGTAGAACACTTCAACAGGGAGACAAAAGTAGTGGATTACTCATGAAGTTTCCTCCTTCCACCAACCATGCTTTATTCAAGAAGGGTAAAAACTCTCTTCCCTCAGCAGTGGAAGCTATTTTCTTCTTTTCTAAAGTTCATTCAGCTTACAGCCAGATTTGTAACCAGAAAGTAAACATTCCCGAGAACATCTTCCTACAATTTGACTAGTTAATATTGAGGTAGCCAGGAACAACTTATATTGTAACAAAATGAGTCCCCTTATTGTGATTACTTTGTACTGTACACTAGCCCAGTCACATGGGGTGAAACAGCTTACTTTAATGAATACATAGATAATGCAAATATTGAATTGTTTTACCCAGTAAGGAAGCAGGATATAATTTTTCAGGTATCCTGGACTCTTCATTCTCAACTCCATGAGAAAATATCATGAATGTTATGAACCTTAATCACTGTCATGAAAATAACGATGATTTCATATCTTTTTTGTCAACAACAAACATTTATTTTATTAATACATGATTACTGAGAACTTTAAAGATAACATGCCTACTTAGCAAGATCTAGCTTTTCAGTTATATTTTTTTGACTTTTTTTAGTTGACTAGTGAAAGATAATAGAACAACGAAACCATCATCCAAATAATGGATTTCTTATTTTTGTTGTTTGCAATCTGAGCATATACAAAATTCTAAAAGATTGAATTAGAATTAATGTTTACTTTATGAAGATACCACCTTTATTATCATCACTCCACCAATTTGCCCCCTCCACTCCAAATATTTTTTTAAATGAGGTCCCTTGACAGAGAATATAGACAGCTTGTCTTTGAATAAGAAAAAAAAAAACAGAACAAAACAAAACAAAATCTTCTACCTTTCCCCACGAAAAGTCCGAATCACCACCTCTGTGACATGTTGTGTAACTTGGGCCAGGTTTTAAACACTTCACTGTCACTATAACTCTCAATGGTTCTATGTTATAGAAATGTCATCAGGCTGTAGGGAGAGAGCTTCACCAATAGTTCCCAATGTCAAATGAAACCCCAGCCTAGAATAAAGAAAACAAAAATGTCTTTAGTTTTTTTAATGTGGCTCATGGTTAATCTGGCAAAATAGAATGGTATCCTTTAGAATTAGTCTAAAGATATTAACATGACTCACTGTTACCTCTGTTCTTCTCCTCATAATATACAAAAATGAACCAGGAATTCATCTAAATGGAATTTTCCTAGAAACTAAATATATGCTTGGAGATTCTTTTATTAATCTCATAAATATTTATATCAGTTTCCTCATTTGTAAAATGAGCTGGAGAAAAAGAAATGGCAAATTACTCCAGCATCTTTGCCAATAGAATCCTTGATGGAGTCAAATAATATCAGACATGACTGAAACACTGGAATAAAAATAATTAACTATTTAATATAAGTCCCATTGAGGACTGGAGAGTCCCAATTATGCATAATTCTTACTTGAACATGAAGTAAAATTGTTACCACCATCATCAGACACAAACAATAATGCTGTATATTGAATGATGTTCCCCTTACATTCCTCATGAAACTGTATCTGCAAAGGTAGATTCTTGATTGAAAAATATTGCTTAAAAGACAGATGCTAAATTGTAGTATATGATTGTTATGCAATACAATTGTGCCATAAAATGACAACAAGATGATCACAAAAAGTGATGCAAAGTGAAGCAAGCAGAACTAGTGGATGCTGGACACAGTAACAACAATAATGTATAATGATCAACTGTGAATGATAACTATTATCAACAAGGCAAGGAGCTAGGACAACTCTGAGGGACTCATGAAGAAAAGGATATCCACTACCATTATAAACAGTTTGAATGGAGATTGAACATACATTTACTTACATGATTTCCTCCATGAATTTTTCTTTAGTGTAAGCAATATATGTCTTGTTTCACAACATGAGAAACATAGCAAAATGTGATAAACATATGCACAACCCATATACTATTACCTGTCTTTTGGGGAGGTGAGATGGTTAGTGGCAAGTGGAAGAGGGGAAAAGAAAAAGAATGATATATATGTTTTTGGTCATAGTTATATGAGAATTCATTTCTTTTAATTATATTAATTATATATATATTTTTAATTTTAAACCCTTAACGTCTGTGTATTGACTTATAGGTGGAAGAGTGGTAAGGGTAGGCAATGGGGGTCAAGTGACTTGCCGAGGGTCACACAGCTGGGAAGTGTCTGAGGCTGGATTTGAACCTAGGACCTCCCGTCTCTAGGCCTGGCTCTCAATCCACTGAGCTACCCAGCTGCCCTATTAATTATATTTTATTATATAATTATGACAGATTTACACATATATTTCATTATTTTTATGTTTATACATATTGATATATGTAAAGTTGAAATGATTTATACATGTATATTTCCCTAAATGTGCACACAGAAACATTTAAATATATGTTTAAGTATGTAAACACACATATACACAGATATACATGTATGATGTCATTAAAGTCAGGCTCTAATTTGTTTCAAAACCATTCAATTCATTACTGGCTCATTTGTGTAGTGGGGGTAGATTTGTGTTGGAAAAGGGGGAACAGTGCAAAAATAGAGAGGACACAAGAAAATAACCAAATGGGAGGAATTTGCTATTGAGCTCACCCTGTAGACTAATAGAGGAGTACTGATGTACTCACTGGACACTAACAGATCAATTATCTACTGTGTAAAATAATCATAAACATATTTTTATATGTTTCAGTTTTGAGAAATATAAGGTAAATAGGTTCAGTGTAATTTCTTCCTAGTGGTAGTGGAAGAAAGGAGAATTGAGTTAAGTTCCACTCTAATTTCCAAACTGAAACATTAAGAAAAGACATCTCTCTCCTCTAATCTCAATCAAGAAAGAGAAAAAAAAACTCATTACAGCCTTGTATACTCAAGTAAAACAAAGTTTTGTATTAATAAAAAAGAAAAAAGCCATCCTTACTCAAGAGTCCCTCCTCTATCAGGAAGTGGATAGCTTATTTCATCATGAGTCCTCTGGGGTCATGGTTAGGCATATTCTTACCAGAATTACTAAATCTTTCAAAGTTGTTTGTCTTTACAATATCATCCTTGTATAAATTATTTTCTTGGTTGTGTTCACTTTACTCTGCATCATTCACAGAAGACCTCCTAGTGTTTTTTGAAACTATTTCCTTCATCATTTCTAAGAATAAAATAATATTCTATCACATTTATATGTCATATATTTTTCATTTGTTCACTGATGGATGGACTCCTTCAGTTTCAGTTCTTTGTCACTAAAAAGAGCTTATATCATATGATATATGATAAGATTTTGTATATATTTGTATATATATATACACCTTGTTAGCTATAATTGTTTTGCTGAGGAATAATCTGTCTCTTGACTGACCTTCCCTTTTATTTCTTCACACCTCCTTTCCTTCTCTCATATCCCTCATATTTCTGCTTATAGTCAAATATATTTCTACATATGACTGTGTATATGTATTTTTCCCTCCCTTAATCTGTTTAGATAAAAGTCTATGCCATGTTTGTATAGACTTCTGCTTATATGCCCTGAGTCTATTTTTTATCTAACCTTAATATTTTTATCTTTTACTTATCTTAATACTTATATTTTTAGATACTTTTATCTAACCTTAATCTCTCTTTTTACCCCTCTCCTGTGTATTCTTCTGACCTTTCTTTTTCATTTATTCTCTTAAAATTATCAAGAAATTGATAATTGTTCTCAGGTCCTGTCTAATTAGACTTTCTCTACCTTAGAGATGAGAGAATTCAGAGGAGGCATGAATACCATCTCCCCATACATGAATGCAAGCAGTTTATCTTTGTTTATTATCTTATAATTGGTTTTTACCTTTATCTTTTTTATCTTTCTCTTGATTCCTGTTTTTGAATATAAACTTTTCTACACATATATCAGTTTCTCAGCAGAATTTCTTAGAAGCTCTCTATTTCTCTAAAAGATCCATTTCCTCCTTTGTAGAATTATAATCACCTCCATTGGATAGGATTTTCTTGATTATAATCCCATAGTCATTGATTTCTAGTGGTGAATGCTAACTCATTTCTAATGCTAATTGTGAGTCATTAATATTTAAATTCTTTTTCTCTTACTGGGTAGTGGCAGCACTTTTTTTTTCTAACTTGAAAACTCTTGATTCTGGCTATAATATACTTGATAGCTTTCATTTGAAGTTTTTGCTTTCAGGAGGTTATAATCGGGTCCATTTTATTTCTACTTTGTCCTTGGTTTTAAGAGATCTTAGTAGTTTTCCTTTATGGTTTTCTTGAAATATGATATTTAGGCTTTTAACTATTAAACATATTGTTATAAAATTCTAATATTCCTAGCTGAAATCCCTGTTTTTATTCCTACCTGGATCTATGACCTAAATCTGGATACTGAGAGAGAGAAGTTCCTCTTCATAACTGTTCCTGCACCTTACAAAAGTTTATGTCCTTCTCTTCTGCAACTGGGACCTTTACTTGCTCTGACTCACAGCCTCTCCTTATGCTAGAATATGGTATATGACTATTTCTGACCAGTCCTATCCTCAGTATCTTCAGACTTTTTTTTATCAGCCTTCTTATACTGAACTCAAATAAGAAAAGGACTCTGCTCCAAAGTATTCGAGTGTTTTAAAGCATTGACATATATTCCATTCCCCCTAAACACATACATTTGTATCATAACAAATCCATTCACAGAGGATCATTGATTTAGAACTAGAAGGGAAGTCAAATTTGAACTCTGGTCCTCTGATTCCAAATCCAATCATCTTCCAAGTGTACTACACTAATTTACATTTCTGAGTGTTATGGTATGTGATGGTGACAGAGGTAATGATTTCTTAAGTATACCTCATTCTTCTGCTGTGAAGTTTATTTTCAGAGAGCACTGACACATAATCATAACTCTAAAATTCATAAAATCCATCACTATAAATATTTAGAAAAAAAACTATGCTGATGTTTACACAAACATAACTGTTCAAGTATAGTATGTGAAATAGAAAAAACATATATAGTGAATGAGCAAAGACAAAAATATTGGCAAACCACTTTGAACTTTTTTGGCTTCTGCATTCTTCTAGTACTATTATACCAGCTTGGAGAAAAGATCTAGCATACAAACAGCATGAGGAAGAATGATCTAATTTTTCTTAGAATTCCTTAATAAGCAACAAAAAAGGAGAAAATTAATTTTCAGACTATCCACAGAACAAATTAGAATCATCCTTCTGAATGTTATAAACAGGAGTTTCTATTTTAACTTCAGACTTTCTTCTACTATGAATCTCAACTTTATTAAGGGTTTAGTAAATGAAAATTTTACATTTTTATTAAGTCCTTAGAAAATAACCTGAGATCTGTTTATCAGTTAAGACCATTAAAGACTAGTGTATATATAAACACTAAAAAAGTGATAATAAAATATATTTGTTTCATTGTATATCTTTCCATTAAATTTTACTTCATTTCTCACTAGTTTGTGATGGATTCGGTTTCAATTTAGCAGAAATTAAACTCTGGTCTTTGGAAAATAAAGTGTGACATATCCATACTGGATGTAACAACTGATATAATAATCTGAAGAAAACAGAAAAAGAAGAGTTTTCCTAGTGAAAGACATCTTAAGCAACATTTTGACAGAATCACAATCAGAGTCTGGTTGAATTTTTTAAGATATCCTACCTGAAAAAGCAAATGTTATGAATTTTTCAAGTTAAAATTTTCCAGGTAATTTTCATGCAATTGTAACAACCATGAAAAACAAAATAAAGCAAAACATTTTTTAATGGAATAGTTGCTGATGAGTGCTGGGAGCCATTAATATATATTTTTTACCATTTAATTTGAAGTTCTCTTTAAATGGAAAATATATTGAAAATCCGGGATTAAAGAAATAGGTGGCACAGTGGATAAAGTGCAGAATCTGGAATAAGGAAGTATTGAGCTCAAGTTTAACCTTATTAACTCACTAGCTGCATGATGCTCAACAAATACATTTACTTATTTTTGCTTTAGTTTCTTCATCTATAAAATGGGCATGATAATAGAATTTATATTGGGTGGTTTTGTGAGAATCAAATGAGATAATCTTTGTCCCAAAATAATAATCACCAACATAGCTGGCATACAGAGGTGCTATATAAATGCTTATTTCCTTTCTGTTTTCATTTTTTCTCCATATCAAGAGATCCTTTGATCAAGAAATGCCAAACCTGGGGCAGCTGGGTAGCTCAGTGGATTGAAAACCAGGTCTAGAGACAGGAGGTCCTAGGCTAAAATCTGGCCTCAGACACTTCCCATCTGTGTGACCCTGGGCAAGTCACTTGACCCCCATTGCCCACCCTTAACACTATTCCACCTATAAGCCAATACACAGAAGTTAAGGGTTTAAGAAAAAAAAAGAAATGCCAAACCAAAAAGGGAGGAAATGGAGTTTGTTTGCATTCTTGAATATGTGAATATCAAATAATGGTGATATTCTGTCAAATATCACAACCCTTCTGAAACTTAGGGATTCTGAAACTTATTATGTAATAGCTTTTATGTTTGGAAAATTAATTGGCCTTTGGCCCATCTGATCATAATCCTTAGTAGACTTAGTCAGATAGCTTAGTCCTTGGATGACAAATCTATCATGAGGCTCATATTTGACATGTTTATTTGAGAGGGTTGGACTTGATGACCTTTAAGATTTCTTATGACTTGTAAAAAATTTATTGATCTAGGAACTGACATATCCCAATGCAGATTTTTTTAAAATTCAAATTCTTCTGGACTTTATGTATTCTGTGATCATTAAGGGCAGACTGTTTTGTACCTTCCATAGTACTAAGCACATAGGTACTCAGTCAATATTTATTCCTAAATAGTCTCTCTGTGCTTTTGTGATTTTGCTCTATCTTGGTTCTTCTCATGCCTATCTGACTGCTTGTTTTCCATTTTCTTTCAACTACATTACATTGGTTTTCAACTATGTTACTCCCAATAATCTTATATGACCCTCATATCTCTGTCCAGGACCTGGTTTTCTTTCCCTTCTATATTATCTTATTTGGTAATCTTGTGAAATCTCAGAGGTTCATTTATCATCCCTATGCATCATACACACACGTGTACACAAAAACATACACAGACACCACTGTTCTCTCTCTCTCTCTCTCTCTCTCTCGTCAATCATTATCAACTGTCTTTTGAATGTCACAAACCAAATGTCTTATAGACATACTTTAAAGTCATCATTTCCCAAACATTACTGATTTCTCCTCTCTAAAAAAATATTTTGAGCCTTTATTTTATCATTGAGGACAACACTGTCATCGCAGTTACAGAAGAACAACCTTAACTCCTTATTGTAGCTCATTCCACATGCTTAATCTGTTGCCAAATTCTACCTTCATAACATCTCTTGCATATATCCTAGTGACCATATTAGTTCAGACCCTAGAATATTGTATAGCTTTATAATTGATCTCCTTTTTCCATATGCTTCTCCCCACTCCAATCCATTCTTCATTAAACTGACAAAGAGGTTTTCCTAATTTCAGCAACACAATAAAATTTGATGGCTTCCTATTACTTCAAGTAAAATATATAAAGAATTTTGTCATTTAAATCCTTTCATAGCCTGAACCCATCCTATCTTTCCAATCAATTCTTGTCCATTCATTCCCCCTCTGCACTCCTCCAACACAAACCATAAAAAATCCGTCTCCTTCCTGCCTCTGTACCTGTATGCTTTCCCTTGATTTCTATCTCTTAGTTTTCTGACATCCTTTATGATTTAAATCAAATGCTATCTTCTATAACAGACCCCTGTACCAGGTGCTTCAAATTCTAGTGCTTCCCCTTTTTAGATTACTTTCCTTCTACTCTATATGTACCCTCTGTATCAGGGGTCTGCTACAATATGGCTCTGGAGCCATATCTGGCTCCACCTCCTGACTGGCCAGTCCAGGCAGAGCCCCAGGATGTGCCCCAGGGGGCCCTTCAGCCCCCGCCCCATATTCCAGTGCCTTCCACCTCCATCCTCCTCCTTCCACAGGCATTTATGGCTCTCACAGCCAAAAAGGTTGTGGATGGTTGCTCTATATACTTAGTTATTTAGAATATGAGTGCCTTAAGGGTAGGGGCTGTTTTTGATTTTCATTATATTTCCAAAGTTTAGTCAGCACAGTACTAGCAAATAATAAACTCTTAATAAATATTGATTATATGACTTGATCATCAATTAATTAATTATTTTTGGAGGGAGAAATAACACATCATTTTTTTTATTTTTGTCATCTCCCACCATCACTAAAGGCTAATATATGCAAAAGTTACATTTCTAATAGAAACCACTTCTTGCTTCAGGACTTAAACCTAATATACTACTTTGACACAAGACAGAAGATTTTGAAACAATAGAATGACTACTCAAAAACAAAATGAAATATAAGAAAGATGTATTCATTATAATCCCCATTCACATAATTAAGATAGAAAATCCTTTCCAAAATAGGTTTGTCCAATTCCCCATGTCCTTCACTAGCATACATATTTTTCCCATTCCTTTTCAATGTTCACAAAACATTGATATTCTATGCTTGTCTCTGAGTTTAAAAGCGTTTTTTGTGGCTCCCCCCTCTTTCTCCCTTTAGGATTTCTCCAATGTGAAATATTAAATTTGAGTTAGACAGCACAAAATTTGAGCTAGACAGCTCTACTTGTTTGATATTTATTTCCCTTGTCTTTTTTGAGATTTTGCATTTGAATTAGACATCCTGCCTTTTTCACATATTTCAGAAAGTATGTTAAAAATGAACAAGCAAGGATGTTTGAAGCTGTGGTCCTAGAATTCAAAATATCTCTTGTGCTAAAAAAGAGCTACTAAGAAAACATCATATATTTCAGCTTGAAATAAAATGAAAGCTATCTGTTTTACATTATTCACAGCCAAACTAAACAGGCTACTGTGGTATTGAGAACCCCCTCTAAATTAAGGCAAACATGCATAAAATCAGGTTTCCTTTGTGGTAAAATTTTCTTCCAGCTGAGCCAGAAAGGAAAATAGAAAGCTACCCAAATGCCTATTGTTAAACTGAGGACAACTTTACAAAGGAGACACTTTATATCTACTAGAGTTTTCCTGAAAATTTACTAATTTTAATAAAATATCTTTAAGATATGTCGCTAGAGATGGATTCCTTGAAGATGAAGAAGACTGTGACCAACTGGTGCTCAGAGTTTTAAGTGTTGTGTGCCATTTCAAATACTGAATCTTTTCACCACCTAAAGTCTCAGGTAGCTCACTTTCAAGTAAATCATTAACACAGGATAAATGTAAATTACACACTATTTTCTTCAGAGTCAAAAACCTACAACTCAATTTTTTAAAAGAAGAGTAGGTAACTTTTTTTGTATGTGTGGCAAAAGTCAGCTAGTATACTGCCTTCCTTTGCCTGCTCAAAAAAAGAAAAAAAAACTTTAAATCAACAATATAAAATAAACCTTTTTATTATTTCATCTATTAAATTATTAAATAATTTAGAACAAATCATGTTCATTCAGAGATCATTTAGGTTAATTAAACAAAGCTCTTAGTGTTAGAACTAGAAGAGATATCAGAAGGTATTAAATTTACCTCCAAAATACAGTAAAAGATGTTCCTAATGCTCTAAAATATTAAATGATTTTCCCAGAGTGACAAAACTAAGAGGGTTAAAGCAAGATTTTGAACTCATGATTTTTTATCTCAAAATTTAGAATTCTAGCCATTATGCCTCCTAACCACCTGTCAGAATTTAGTATTTGCAGAAAGTATACTAGTGTTCTCATATGTTTCAAGTTTGGTCAAAACCAAAATGTTTTGCCAAAGCACTTTACAGAAATTTGAGAAACCACTTGTTCTTTAATTGAAAATTTAATCCCTACTTGAATCATTTCCACTTTACTCATCAGGATGTTAATTTGAAAGACTGACTTTTCAGGCCAAGAAAATTTCTATAAGAAATAGAAAGTAATGTACTGCTATAATTAACAAATATTCTCTCTACAAGTTTTCAAGAACATTTGAAATTCCAATGATATTTTTCAGCTGAATTGTGTCTTATTGATTTAATTTTTTTTCTTTCTCTGGTTCAATAATGTCATGGTGAGTGACAGGTGGGAAGATGTTTATGATTTGAGTAAAACACATGGGATCATTTTGATTAACATCATTGAGATACACAGCATGATCTATAATGGAAATAAAAAATGGGCTTAGAACATACTTTAACATCCCTAATTTACCATTTACTAGTTTTGGGGATCTAAGGCAAGTCATTTAACCTCTCTGAGCATCTTTATATACATATATATAATAAACAGAAAAATGCTTCTATCTTCCCACAAAAGGCTCTTTAGAAGCTCACATGAGAAGTTGTCAAATCAACAAGCATTTATTAAGTGCTTACTATGTGCCAGACCATGTCTTTAAGAAGATGTATTTAAAATAATTTATTAAATTCAAAGCACTAAAAAGTGACAACTCTTATAACTCTTTCTGAATAAATTTAAAAATAAACTAATTTATTAAGGATTTTTATATTATGCATACTACAGTTCCTGTTTTACAAAAGATAGAGTTGCCTACTAAAATTAAGTCCCCGAGATACTTAGGTTATATACATAGATTAGTTGACAATGACAAGTGAACATAGTAAAAGATAAATGGTGAAGAGGTCTAGAGGAACTTGTTTCCCACAGGGATGTACTCATTTTGGACTTCTTGACTTCTTTATCTATGCCCCAGCACAAGATATCTTCTCTCTTCTATCTTTTCAGTTTCCTTTTATATTTTGTCTTCCTCCATTAGATTGTAAGTTTCTTGAAGACAGGGATTGTCTTTCTTTTTTGAAGCCATCTAGGAGGCATATAGGATGGAACATTAAGCCTAGAGTTAGGAAGACAAGTTAAAATCAGATCTCAGATAAATGACTGTGGTGTGATCCATGGTAAATAACTTTTCCCCAGTCTCTGCCTCTATTTTCCTAATTCAAAAATGAGAATAACAATGGCATCTACTTCACAATATCATGAGGACCAAATGGGATTTCCAGGATTAAATTAAAAAATCCTCTGGTTGTTCCATGTCTTTAATAACATAACCATCTCCTCCCCTTCCAGGTTTCTTACACCTTACCTTCCCACCATATACTCCGTGACCCTGTGACACTGACATCCATGATCTTTGATGGACAAGACACTATATGTCTTGGCTTTGAACATTTTCTCTTGCTATGCCTTATGCCTGGAATGATCTCCTTCCTCATTTCTGCCTACTGGCTTCCCTTAGCTTCTTTTAGAACAACTAACATCTCATCTTCCAGGTGGCACAGTGGATAGAGTATTAGTCAGGAAAATCTGAGTTCAAATCCAATCTGGGACACTTACTATCTGTATGACTATGTGCATCACTTAGTCCTGTTTGCCTCAGTTTTCTCTTCTGTAAAATGAGTTGGAGAAGGAAGTGACAATTCATTTTTATATATTTGCCAAGAAAGCCCCAAATGAGAACATGAAATGATGGACATGATTTAACAACAAACTAAAAAAATCTCATCTATGGGTACCTTTTCTCAAATTCTCTTTTTTGATTCTAGTATGTTACTTTATAATTTTATTTCTTTTTTATCCTAAATATAGCTGATATGTGTATTTTTTCCTTGTTGCCTCTTTCATTATATTGTGACTTTCTTCAGTGCAGTACCTGTATTTTACCTCTTTTTGTATCCCACTTATTATCAAAGTGACTGCAACATAGTATGTGCTTACTTGACATATTTTTTACCCTTTAGAAGACACTATCTGGATAAATGGTAATGTGGAATAGTTCTCAATATAACCAGAAAAGTGTTAGTAAAGTGTATGATTTGTGATAGAGATTTTTAATGGGGTTCTAGAGTTCTAATTTAATCTATATAGGGAACTTCCTAGTAAGGAATTTCCCTGTATCAAAATAGGTTAGCAACTTATTTACAATTTATCATCTTAGAGTTGCCTGAGACAGTTTGAGGTTACCTGATTTGCTTAATATTACAAAGTCTGGATGTATTGGTTGTTTTTCTTAAACCCATATATGACTCTAGGATTGGCCCTCTAGTTACCATTCTCTGGTTGCTATTACAACCAGAGATAAAAAAGTAAAACTATATACTTGGTCACTTCTCAGAGAATTAGATTAAAATACATTCCTTGATGATGTGTCTTCCTCTTTGGTGAGAAATGTTTATGGGTGAGTTTTTATGTACCAAGAAAATATCTGTATTTTTGTGTGGGGATGTATACATACACACACACATTGACATACAAATGCACACACACACACACACACACACACACACACACACACACACACACACACACACATAAGTTGTTTCTTACTCCAGCCCAATATTGATAGACTCTTAGTTTGAAAATATGGGAAAAGAAAGAGATATTCCAAGTGTAACAATCCAGTGTGATTTTTTTACTGTCAAGTACCCATTGAGATTTTCTGCCTCTCATGAATGACTACTGGCAAAGACCCCAAATAGCATTTCCAGAATGAAGCGATTTGCCCAGAGTAACAGCACATTTGAGTGGCTTATTTTTAGTCCAAAGAAAGGATAGATATGAATAATTGGCTTATGAATTTAAGACATTCATAATTAATAATAGTAATTCAAGAAAAAGTGAATATCATCGCTGAAAAATGAATCAGTTAAGCAACTGGTTTCAGAATAAAGGATCATATAGAAAAAATGACACGTTATTTTTTCAAAAGGAAAAAACTCAAAGTGACCAATGACATAAACAAACATACACACAGACACACAGAAATATTTGTGTCTTTAATAAAGAACATATATGTATACATTCATGCACCAAACATGTATATATTTAAATACACAAATATGATTACATTCTTACCACTTCAATAGTTACAATGCTAGGAAGCATATAGCAGTTGTAAAGTGTAATAGTTTTCCTTACAGTCAACCTTATAGGTTTCTTTTTGAACTTCCATCTCTTGTCAGTATACTTTAAGTTAATGATGGTGAACCTTTTAGAGAGAGAGTACCAAGATCGACCCCTATCCCACCCCAGGCCTGCAGTGCCCATCACCCTCATCCAGAGCCATGCACCTCCCACCCATGGAGGGTCGGGTGCATCTTGCCCCCACCCTTATCCTATACAGGGGAGGGAGTAAGAGCTCCCATTGGGCTGCTGGGTGGAGGGGGGGTGGGTGAAGTGAGGAATGTCCTCAGTGAGTTTAGAGAGGGGAGAGAGAGTGGCCTGAGTTCTCTGCTCCCCTCCAGCTCCACTGCCTTTGAGCCTCCCACCTTATCCCCGTGCACTCAAATTGGGCTGATGGGCAGAATGGAGGGAAATGTGAAAAAATGTCATCAGGCATGGTGGAGAGGGAAAGGGTAGCAGCTCCACTCAAGTCCCTCTGCCTTTCTAGTAATGAACTCTGGTGGGAGTGCGGAGGAGTAGGTCACATGCTCTCTGCATGTCATCTTTGCCACCTGTGCCATAGGTTCACCATCACTGCTTTAAGTTTATAAATCATCACTGAGGATCCCACACCTAGAACTCCATTCTCACTTCATTTCTGTCACCCATGATTCCTTATCAATAGAAGTAGTTCACTCTTAGGATGACAGAATCCCTCCTCTCCTCTTACAAGTATGATCTACTTACTTGATTATGTCCTTTTCTTACATTTAGTAAAACTTTTCTTTAACCTTATGATTTCCATTCCCCCCAACTCTCTCTTTTATCACAGTCCATCAATCCATTTTTGATTATCCTTGCTTGCTTGCCCAGGTATCAACCATTTCCATATTGCCTTCTCTAATCCTGTAGATTCTCCCTTCACTTTTTCTCTTTCTCCTGTCCCAACCATTCCAATCTTTAGTCATTTCTGCTACCTAATTCCTCCTGGGTTACCCAGGTTGTCAAGGATTTCTGGAGTCACAAAAAAGTACAGATTGAGTGTATCACAAAGATAAGGTTCCTTATGCTAATTAGGTCATTATTTCTTATTGCTAATACAGTTTTTTAAAAATTATTTGTCCTTATCTCAATCCTGATAAATTATCTTCCAAGCTCTTTTTATACTCCTCTAGCCACTAATTATATGCCTGTCCTTTGCCATTTAGTTTGCACTTCTTATGTGACATTTATGTGTTGATGTTCTATAGGATTCATAGGGATTATTTAAAGTTGCAGAACTGACCTTACTCAACAAACTATAATAGCTCCATGTTACCTTAAGGAAGAAATAAAAATTCCAAGCTTGGCATTTAAAATTCTTCACATGGCTTTTCCCTAGCATCTTTAGACTTATTTTATAAGTCCCTACATACACTCTTTGCGTGAGCTAAACTGACCTTGCTATTCCTCATGTGTGATACTCTATCTTCTATCTGCTATGTTCAAGTTATACCCTATGTTTAGAATGAATTTCCTCCTTACCAATGAATCTTATAAATCCTAATTTCTTCCAAGTCGATCAAATGAGTTTCTAAATTAGATTTTTTTAATCTTCCAACTGCTAATCCTTAATTATCAAATTGTTTGGCATTATTTGTAAAATGTATAGTTTACAAATGTTGGATGCAAGGCAGTTTGTTAAGGAGGAGACAAAAACTATGGAGTATATTCAGGTATCCTTTCAGAATGGATGGAACCCTTCTTGAAATGAGTGGTTTATCAGGAAAATGAAATCTATGAGATGAGGTTTCTAAAAGAGTGAAAAGGTGGATAGCTCTTCCTAGCAAAGTCATGAGGGAGGTCAGTCAAAAACATTTATTATGCCCCTACAATAATTTTCCAGTCATTGTGATATCTGTTCAAAATATGAATCAATAAAAAAAAGAAAAGACAGTTTCTGCCCTCTAGGAACTTACAATTTAATCAGATAATAGAACAAACAAGAAGTTGGAAATCGAGGAGTTGGTTGGGATGGTACCTGATTCAGGGGCAGGATAGAGAAGACCAGAGAGCAAAATAGCTGGGCAGAAAATAAAGAGATTCTGGCTTGTGCGCTCTCCTTAAATGGAGATTCTCAGAGTTCTCCATTTTCCCATTAGGGGGATGGTTCTTGAAGCTTTGGTCCCAGGCAAGTTATCAACAATCAGTAATATGCAGACTATGTTGGGGGTTTCTCCATAGTTCATAGTGATCTGTAGAATGATGTAAATTAGATAATAAACTGATTTTCATATATTGCTAGCACTGTAAATATTTGTTGTGTCCTATTTCTCTTACTAGTATTATAAACATTTCATTTAGCTTTTCTTTCTTTAATTTCATGCCACTTAACAAGTTGGATTAGTGTGAATATTGAATACAATGAAATAGCCAAAATTCATACCATTAGAAGTTATAGCTATGTAAATATAGTAATTATGTCTAGCCCAATGGAAATATTTAGTGTGGATTCACAATACATGAATGCTTTAGGACAGTGACGGGCAAACTTTTTTAAAGAGGGGGCCAAAGGAAAGGAAATGCTCATCTGTTTGTCTGTTTCTAAGGCAACTCTTTTGAATTTTCATTGTATTGTATCCCTCTCATTTTATTTATTAGATTAGGAATAATGTCCTGCAGCCAGATAGAACATTTCAGGGGGCCAGCATCCGGCCCACAGGCCATAGTTTGCCCATTACTGCTTTAGGGGATTCATTCAGGACCTATCTGTTCTCAATCGCTCTGTGTCTCTTTCTGTCTCTGTCTCTATCCTCTCTCCACACTCATACACATATGTGTATACATACATATATAGGTGTATATGGACAATATATTCACATATATTTACATATATATATATGAATGGATAGAATTTGTCTACATGTTTGATCCTTACATTTGATTTTAAACTGTTAGAGTCTAGGAATGTGTCCCATTTCATATTTGTGTTCCCAACATTAATCATAGTGTTTCCTTTCTATGAAAGTAGTTGATCCAGAGCAAGCTGTCCATTTGCCTTTCACAATAGGAGTTAAGGAAAGTACAATGTAAGAGTATCAGACTAGAATCAGAATTATAAAAGTACAACTAGAATACCTCAGGGGTCATCTAGCCGGCCTCATTTTATAGTTATGGGAAACTATAAACAAAGGAGATTGTCTCTTGTGTATGCTCACATGAATAGCAACAGGTACTTTGACTAGGAACTTTTCCAGTGTCCCACAATTACTCTCTCTCTTATCTTGGGGGAATAGGCAAATGAAGTATTTGGACTAAGTGATCTCAAAAATCTCTTTAAGCTCTCTCATTGTACAAGTCTCTGAAAAATATGTAGTAAGCATAGATTATGAAAATGAGTAATTATAAAGGAGATAGATTATATCAACCACATGACTAGTTGTGTTGCTAGAATGGTATAAAAACTCCACAAGTTGGGTGCCCTATGTAAATAATATCAGCATTTTAATTAAGTTTTAGATTTAATAGAAAAAATAAAGAGGTGAGACCAAATACTCCTTTGAAAATGTGTTCCAAGGCCACCCACTCAGTATTTCAGTCTCTTAACTGACTAATTAGCTCTCTTTGCTTATGAGGTTTATGATTTTAAAAATTAAGATCATTTTAAAAAGTGGTGCCAGAAAAAACAAAAGAAGTAGGAAAAATTTTGCAGTTGAAGAAATTGGCAGCTTTTTTCTTGCAATCGAGAATGTGTTTTGGCTATCCTGAGTGAGTGTCTGGAAGAGAAAAACAATTGAGATACACACACAAAAGGTTTGAGGAACTGAACTTAAATAATTTGGGTAGCAGCAAAAAAAAAAAAATAAAACATACTCTTGACTACTAATTTTAGCTACGTAACTTATAGAAACAATGTAAAAGAAACAAATAACCTGAAGGGCTATATAACATACCACAAAATTAAAATAGGGACAACCTACCTAATATTCAAATTTATGTTTAAAGAAAAAAAATTATTCAAAAATGTTCACTTCTAATACTGTCTTAATTTCAGGAGGCATAGTAAGTAGCTTGATTACTCACATCAATGAAACTGAACAATATTATGAACAATCCTAAATAACTTATATCACTCTAAAGTCCTAATGTTTACCTTTTTAAGGCAGTAATTTATTTCCCTACTTGCAATATGTACTTGGGTTCTAAATTTTATATACTTTCCTTAAGTGAATATTAAAATGAATTTCTATTCCCTTGGCACACAAACACTCGTGGTAGAAGGAAAATAAGCTAGATGGCAGTGAGAAGCCAGCTTGCAATTTTAAATGTGCTGAACGCAATCCACACATTAAGAACTGGCTATATTAAAAATGCACGTAGGTTAGGAAACCACAATAAAACTTTCAGACTCCCCAGAACCATTGCTGAAAGACTTTCTGAATGACTGAGTTCTTCTGACTGCTGAAAATGAACCCTTTAAGTGCTGGAACAATTTTTTTTAATAAGAAGTTGAAAGAAATGAATTCCTTAATGTCAAGGAGAGTGTAATCTTTCAGACTTAAAGAGATTGGTTGCCTCAGGTATGTGCATTCTGTTTCCTACTGTCCAACTCAATTCTTTTGTGTTCTTTCATTCTGAATTTTTTTTGATTAATGTCCTCTCATGAATACTCCATAAAGTTTAAATGAGGAGATTGTGATCTTATTCATTCTCATGTAGTCTCTTCTCGATAACTCAGGAATAATTACATTATTGTGATATCTTTTAGGGGTGCAAAGTTGTATAATGGAAAGGTAAACAAAGAGAAATAATTGAGTAGAATTAATTCATGGGTCCTATATTTCAATCCTAAATCTACCACTTATTGATTTTGTAAGACTTTGAATGAGCCAATTCATTTGGGCCAGCAGAAGTTGGGGTACACTTAATTTCCTCCACTATGTAAGGAAAAGTTTATGTATACTTATATCTGAGGTTCTGCACAGTTTAGCAACTAATTATGCTGAACAAAAATGGAGAAAAAAATATAGTAATTGTAGACAATACATCAGTATTAAAATATTGACCACAGCAAGGATCCTACATATAATTTCTTTTAAAAATTGCTAATAAGAACAAAAAGAAAAATAAAATTTGATTGTATTAATATCAATCATGGGGGGCAGCTAGGTAGCTCAGTGGATTGAGAGTAAGACCTAGAGACAGGAGGTCCTAGGTTCAAATATGACCTCAGACACTTCCCAGTTGTGTGACCCAGGGCAACTCACTTGACTCCCATTGCCCACCCTTACCACCCTTCCACCTAGGAGCCAATACACAGAAGTTAAGGGTTTAAAAAAATATATCAATCATGATCAATTTGATCACATTAATATAAAAGATTATTAACAAGATATAACATCCATTACTATAATAAAGCACCAGGAAACATAGAATTAAATGGGTGTTTTATTCATATAGGGTATATTTAGTAGATGCCATTATAATAAGATTAGTAATAAAGCAAGAATGTCATTATTACCACTACAGTTTAATAAAGTGCAAGAAATGCACTCTATAACAAGAAAAAAAGAAAAAGAAATAGCTATAATAACAATATGCAAATCAGTTTTTGTAAATGATATGATACATTAGCAAAAGTTAAAGAATCAATTAAAATTGATTGAATAAAAATTACCTTAATAAAATAAAGTTACAAGCTATAAACTAAATACACACAAATCATAAGCATCTCTGTATTTATTGTCAACAAAACACTAAAGAAAAAAATAGAATATAGATTCTGTTTATAGAAATTACAGAACACATCTGAGGGTCTACTTGCCAAGACACACAAAGGAACTATATGAATACAACTATAAAACACTTTTTATAAAAATAAGGATGACCTATAAAATTGAAGAAATATTAATTGCTTATGATTAGAACATTAAATAAAATAAAATAAAATTTTTAATATTTTTACAATACTACCTAAATTAATTTATTCATTTAGCATTATATTTCTAGTACATAGAATTTTGAAAAATAACAAAATTCATCTAGAGAAACAAAAAGTCAAGAATTTCAATACAAATAAAGGGTAGGTAATGAGTAAAGGAGTGGAGACATCAGATGTAAACAACTTAAGTTTAACAGTAGAGGGAAGGAGGGAGATGGTTGAAGATATGGTTGATCTAGGTTGAACAGGGTGAGAGATAGAGAGACAGAGAGAGACAGAGAGACAGAGACAGAGACAGACAGAGACAGATATAGAGACAGATTTGAATAGGAGTGAATGGCAAGAGATTGAAGAAGCATGAAAGAGGAGTGGATCAGTAAAGTCCTAGTGGAGGATTGCAGAAAGATCAAAGGTGCAGAAAAGAGATTAGATGTAGTGAGATATTTCTTCTATTTCTCTTCTACGAGTAGAGGGAAGGAAGTGGATAAAAATGATAAGGAATATAGGAGGAATCTAGGAGAAGGACTGAGGAAATTCAATCTCACAAATAGAGTGAATCATGTGTGAAAAATGATCGCATGGTGAAAGTAACCTGGCAAATTTTCTGTAAAATTAAGTAGTGAATCAAAAGTAGAAGCAGTCATTCTTCAGAAAAATAAGGGCCATCACTTTTGCTAGTACTAATAGCAACATGAATCAAATCTTTGGATATCTGTTACTAATTGTTTGGAAGATACTTCTTTGCCTGTGAAAAGTTTATTTCTCTTGTTTTGATTTGGGATGCTACTTATAGCTATGCTGATCTTGAAATCAGTAGATTTGCAGAAGATTTGATTCTGACTTACTTGGGTATTGTAATGTATTTTTTTTCATTGCAATGGAGCACTTATTCACACCTACTCCTCTCTCCAAAATATTTTATAGTTTTGATTTGATCATTTTTCCTTTGTTCATTCATTTTTTGTTCATTCATGTTTTTGTTCATTCATTAAATGTTACAGTTTGCATATATTATGAGAAATGCTGCCAGTGTTACTTTAGAAACAACCAGAAATGTCACTGATCTTCCATTACCTTTTCTTATCTTCACTGTATTGTAAATTTTTGTAAACCATACCTGAGGAGATCATTTCTGTTCTTTATTCTTTCCCATTTGATTACTTTTTCAGAACTTTTATAAATTGCTTATTAAGTGTTTTTATCATTTTATTTTTTACTTTAATATTACTTTACTTTAAAATTTAATAAATTATTTACTTTAATATTAACTGTATTAGACTTCTCTAACTTATTGACAAGGTTGTAACATCTCTAAAGACATTAAGTGGATGAAAATCCTCTAGAACATAGATTTCAAGAAGGTGTATTGGAAACACTCATGAGTATTGCTTGAACCAAATTAAAATTTTACTGGGAAATATTTTTTTTAAATTATAAACAAACATTTGGATATAGAAAATATTAGTTTATCTATTAGTTTATATATCCAAATCAATTTTCAGGCTTCAACAAACCTTCCTAGGCATCACTTTAATAAATTTTTATTTGAGTTCTAGAATACCTTAGAAACTTTGACACCAAGATGATATACTATATAAGAAATATCTGAAACATTCCCTTAGGGCATATTAAACTTGATTTTCCTTTAAAACATATTGAAACTCTTCTTGAGATTAATTTGGATCAAGAGGTTAAGGTTCAAATTCTTTATATAACTTTCTGGTGGTGTAAGGATAAAAACATCTTGAGCATAGAAGATTGAAGTTCTTCCCTTAAGCTTTGGATTTCAACCCATCAGTGTGACCAGCAGCATGGTGGGAACACTTTAATCATTTGTGTTCTCAATGAACATCTCTTCCCTTTACTGAATATCATCCCACTACTTTATACTAAATAAATATGATCTTGTTAACTGTTAGATGGATAATCCTTGAATTCGTTCCATTTACAAACCTGAGATACCTATGCAGCATTCTCAGGCCCAGACTGCATCAGGAATGGTTCAGGAATCTGAAGTTCATGCCATAGTAACATATACACTAGGCTTAATTAAATTCAAGAATTACAGCAAATTATTTTTTTCCACTCACAATAATTTCCTTAGGATGATGCATCTAATCTATGGGTATTGGAATGGGTAATGGGTGAATAGTGAAATAAGCAAAGGGATTGGACAAATACCAATGAAGGGTGCCAAACACAACCAGACACACACCCACAACCCCAAAAGTAAAAGGACTAACAGGATACACTGGAAACCCACATAAGTGATGTGGAGAATGGGTAGTTGCAGAGTAAACACACAAGTTGGGTAACTGTCAGTTGACAGTTTCACAGTAGACCACACTAGCCAGGGAAACCAGGTTCGAAAAGGTAACTCAATGTGGGCTCTTGTTGGAGTAGAGGAAACATAGGAAGTAAATGGAAAACAATTTAATGATAAGTTTAAGGGGTAGATAATAAGGGAAAGAGTCATGCTAGATCTAATCAGATATGGATGAACTCAAGTGGTTAGTAGGTGGGACACTCTACTCTAACAATAACAGAGGCTTTCAAGAAAAACCTGGCTGGTAAGAAGGGGTAAAGGATTTCTCACTGATGAGTTCTCTTCAGCTCCACCAATGATCTCAGCTCCCCAGAACCTCAGATATCACAACAATTAAATACAAAGAGTAATGAAGTCAGAGAGATGAATTAGTTTGCATGTGCACCATACAGAACTAAATTCAATGCCCAACCTGAGCTTCCTCACTGGACAGATGGTTTCTTGGTTGGAGACAATCTACTTTTCCTAGCTCTTCACTCAGACAGTTTAGCCAAACCCCCTAACTGCCATTAGTCACAAGAGTCACAGAGGGAAAAACATCCTTCTCTTACCACTGTTCCATACTTGGAACCTTCAGTTCTTGCCTGATAGCTCTGGATGCTACCTTACTTTAAAATCCTAATTTCCTCATAACAGTAGGGAAGGACAGATTGCGTGACTCTTGAACTTAACGAAGATTAAGAGTGCCATTAAACTGATTCATCAGTATTTCTTTTTCTCTTTTCTTAATGGTCTGTCACTGAGAAACTGATTTTTCAGCAATTGATTATGTAGTCCAATTGCTTGGCAACTGAGCTCTTACCCTGTGTTGTCATTTTTTCTCTCATCTTTTCTTGTTAATTCAGAGTATCTAAAGTAGAAGAAAATGCAAATGTTGTTATTAAGTGAATTTTCTTATGTCATTTTTTTATTTTTGGAGGGAAAGATAATTCATTGGGAATAAGTTCTAAAATTTGATAAACCTAAGGAGTATAATCTCAACATTCAATAAGTGATTGATTACAGATAAATATGCATACTACTGGGCCAAATGCTCAGTCTCAAATCAATGATTTTGGTGACATCAATTAGGAAAGATTTCCCAGATAATATGGTAGAACCATGGAACTGTCAAGTAGCATTCAAAACAGGTCCCAGTGGTGTTATTAAGGGGTAGGAACAGAAAGTAGATGGATCCTGGAAGGCTACTTTTTTGACATTATAGCAGTCTTTAAACATTGTCATATTATCCCTCTGAGCTAAGAGAAATAAAACAATATGCTGATCAGCACCAAAAACTTCAGATGATACCTTGTCAATAGAATCAAGTTCAAGGCTTCTGTATATTTTGAAGAAGAAACTATTCCCATGAGCCAGGGTAGAATAGAATATTTCATGTTAGTTTTGTTGTGTTTAGAGGATTGAAAAATTGAATAATGAGTCCTTCTGAAATAGTTCAAGTTGAACAGAAACTGCATCACCAACTGTCTGTGTAACTGCACTGGGTAAGTAATAGTATGGGCTCATTTATGGTGAACTGTCTGTGGAGAATTGCTGGATCCATATCGCCAAAACTCTCTCAACCACTGGGTTGCCATATTGACTGAAGTTCTCACTTTATGTTAAGACACATCATTTCCAGAAGGCCACAGTTTAAATGCCATGATGATATAGAGGCTATGTTGAAAAATAGAAATTAGGTTCCGAGTTAGGATGGCGGCAGAGTAAAAAGCAGCTGCTTGACCTCTCCTAATCCATGCATATAGGACTCCTCAAGAAGACATAAAAACAAATCCAGATGAACTAAGGGACCCCACAACAGGGAGCAGCATTGAAGGTACGTGGAATTGGGACACTTCCATGATATAAAGGGGTGAAATATCTCTCACTAAAACACAAGCTGAGTGACACCCTCCCCCCACACACACCACCTATAGTGCCAAAGCCAGATCAAAAGACTTAGAGCAAGTTTGGGACACCCATTAAGTCATTGGCAGCTCCAGGGCCTGCTCCTGAGAGCAGCAAGACTTAAGACCAAAAGAGGCTAAAAAACACAGGGACTTTGAAAATAGACCCTAATCTCAGGATTGGCCTCAGATAACAGGCACAGACAAGGATCCTGAGCACAGGCACGGACCTTGAATGGGGACCCAGCACAGAAGGGTGCACAACTGTGGAAGCAGTGCCCTGAGACTGTTAAAGGAGCTTCAGGCAGAAGAACAAGCAAGGGGACCACCAGGAAACTTGACCCTGAGAATAACTAGACCTGAGACCTCAAGAGCATAAAGAGCGTAGACAGATCCTGGGTGTGAGGATAAAGAGGAGAGGGCAGGCAACTCACAATGGCAAGCCAAACTCAGGAACTCCAGAAGAGAAAGATCAAGAAGAAACCTTTAACACTTGACAACTTTTACACAGAAAAATCCAGACAAAAGAGCAAATAGCAGAGGAGAACAAACAAGTAACCATATCCAAACCTTCCCCCCAAAAATGAAAATGGGTCATAAGGTCTTAAAGAGTTCAAATCTGAGATTATGCGAAAGATGGAAGAGATCTGGAAAGAAAATAAGTTTAAAAGGCAAAATTTCTCAATTGGAAAGTGAGGCAATTAAATTGAAGACCAGAAATGACCAGATTGAAAAATAAAACCAAAAGATTATAGCAGAAAACCAGTCTCTAAAGGCTAGAATTGGACAATTCAAAAAAGATGCCTCCAAATCAAAAGAATTGATAAGTAAATTGGAGACCAAAATCAAACAGCTGGAAAACAGGACAGACCAAATTGAAAAGGAAAATCAAAAGTTTATAGCAGAAAACCAGTCTCTAAAGACAGGAATTAGGCAAGTAGAAGTCAATGATCTCTCAAGACAACAAGAACAAAAAAAAACAAAGTCAAAAGACTGATAAAATAGAAGGAAACATGAAATATCTCAATGAGAAATTGACAGATCAAGAAAAGAGGTCTTCAAGAGACAATTTGAGAATCATTGGTCTTCCTGAAAAAGCAGAAATTAATAGAAATTTGGACTGCATACTAAAAGAAATTATTCAGCAAAACTGCCCTGAAGCTATACAACAAGAGGGCAATATAGACATTGAAAGGATGCATAGATCACACTCTACACTAGACCCCGAAAAGACAACCCCCAGGAATATAATAGCCAAATTTAAGAGCTTCCAAGTAAAAGAAAAAAATTCATAAGAAGCCAGAAAAAGACAATTCAGATATCAAAAAGCACCAATCAGGATCACACAGGATCTGGCAGCCTCCACACTAAAGGACCTCAAGGCTTGGAATATGATATTCAGAAAGGCAAAAGAACTGGGTCTATAACCAAGGATCACCTATCCATTAAAAATGACTATATACTTCCAGAGGAAAGTTTGGACATTCAACAAGATAGAAGATTTCCAAGTAATTGCACCAGAAAAGACCAGGACTAAATGGAAAGTTCAATATTCAACCACAAAAATCAAGAGAAACATGAAAATGTAAATAAGAAAAAGAAGGGAAAGTAAGAAAACTCATATTTTTTTTTAAATTTGCCTCATTCAGGGCTTCAAAAAATATAATTATGTGTACTGCAATGTGGAGAAATGCTATGTAAAATGCTCTGTAGTGAACTATATTAACTATTATATTATTCACTATAATAGTAATTAGAAGAATTATTCATAGGGAGAGGTTGGAAAACTAAACGGTCTAAGATGATATCGGGGGTGGGAAAGAGGAGGGTGAATAGTAGAGGACACCAAAAGAAACTTGAATATATAAGAAAAATAGGGTATTCTATTACACACAAAGTGGGAATGGGAAGGGGAAGAAATGAATACTATTATAAGAAGGAGAGGAAGAGAGCATTAAGAAGTAATAGTTAAGCCTTACACTCAGTGTAATTAACCCTGAGAGGGAAGAGTAGTTATATCCCTACTGAGAAAGTCAGAAGGAATAAACCAAGGGGAGCAGGGGAGTTGGGAAGTCAAAACAGGGAGGGAAGAAGAAGGGGAAGGGAATTTATTAGACCTTAAAAAGAGAGGGGAATAATAAGGCAGGGGGTAGAAAGGGAAGTAAATCAAGGGAGGGGAAAAGGGCTACTGGCTTAAAGCAAACCACTGGTTTAAAAGGAAATAGTGGGGGGCAACTGGGTAGCTCAGTGGATTGAGAGCCAGGCCTAGAGACGGGAGGTGCTAGGTTCAAATCTGGCCTCAGACACTTCCCAGCTATGTGACCCTAGGCAAGACACTTGACCCCCATTGCTACCCTTACCACTCTTCCACCTATGTCAATACACAGAAGTTAAGGGTTTAAAATAAAAAAAAAAATCTAAAAAAAGGAAATAGTGTAAGAAGAAGGAGTAGAACTAGGAGAGGATACCAAAATGTTGGGGATTACACAACTGATAATTATAACTCTGTATATGAATGAGATGAACTCACCCATAAAATGGAAGCAAATAGCAGAGTGGATTAGAAACCAAAATCCTACCTATGTTGTCAACAAGAAACACAAGTGAGATGGGTGGACATACATAAGTTTAAGGTAAAGGGCTTGAGCAAATTCTTTTGGGCATCAAATGAGAAAAAGAAGGCAGGAGTGGCTATTATGATTTCTGACAAAGCCAAAGTTAAAATAGATATGATTAAAAAGGACAGGGAAGGTCATTACATCCTGATTAAAGGCAGTATAAACAATGAGGAAATAACAGTGCTCAATATGTATGCACCAAATGGCATAGCATCCAAATTCATAAAGGAAAAACTGGCAGATCTCAAGAAGGAAATAGATAGTAAAACCATACTAGTGGGAAATCTAAATATTCCTCTTTCAGATCTAGATAAATCAAACCAAAAAATAAATAAAAAGAAGGTAAGAGAGGTGAATGAATTCCTAGAAAAAATTAGATTTAATAGTTATGTGGAGAAAAATAATTAGGGACAAAAATTAATACAGCTTTTTTTCAGCTGCACATGGTACATTCACACAGATTGACCATATAATAGGGCATAGAAACATTGTAAAAATGCAAAAGAGCAGAAATAATAAATATAACCTTCTCAGATTATAATGCAATAAAAATAATAATTAGTAAGGTCACCTGGACAGGCAAATCAAAACTAATTAGAATTTAAATAATATGATTCTCCAAAACGAGATAGTCAAAGAAGAAATCATAGAAACAATCAGCAATTTTTTTGAAGAGAATGAAATTGATGAGACATCCTAGCACAATCTATGGGATGTAGCCAAGGCAGTACTCAGGGGGAAATTCATATACTTGTGTGCATATATTAACAAATTAGGGAAGGCAGAGATTAATGAATTGGGCATACAACTTAAAAAAATTAGAAAGTGAGCAAATTAAAAATCCCCAGATGAAAACTAACTTAGAAATACTAAAAATCAAGGGAGAAATTAGTAAAATAGAAAGTAAAAGAACTATTGAATTAATAAATAAGACTAGAAGCTGGTATTTTTTTTGTTTTTTTTTCTTTTTTTTTAAACATTTATTAATATTCATTTTTAACATCGTTACATGATTCATGCTCCTACTTTCCCCTTTGCCCCTGTCACTGCCCCCACCCATGGCCAATGCACATTTCCACTAGTTTTGTCATGTGTCCTTGATCAAGACCAATTTCCAAATTGTTGGTAGTTGCATTGGTGTGGTAGTTTCAAGTCCATACCCTCAATCATGTCCACCC
>NC_058132.1:518103667-518117025 GCF_016433145.1 Gracilinanus agilis
TGCTGCTTTATAGTATAGTTTAATATCTGGTACTGCTAGGCCCCCTTCCTTCACATTTTTTTTTCATTATTTCCCTTGATATTCTTGATCTTTTGTTATTCCAAATGAAATTTGTTATAGTTTTTTCTAATTCAGTAAAGAATGGGGGTGGGAGGTTGGAGGGTGAAGGGGAAAGTAAGAGCATGACCCATGTTATCATGTTAACTTTTCTAAAAAATAAACATTATTAAATGTTAAAAAAAGAAAAGATAGAAATTAGATTACTAGAGGAAATAAGAAAGGGAACATTTTACATTTTGATGAAGATGAAGAGGTAAAAGGACAGTTAGATTTTCTTTTTTGTTGTTGTTTATACTCAGAATTTGTTTTTGCTTCTTTCTGTGTATGATTACAAACATTTAATAAACTGTGAATTCTACTGTTAACTTCCTATTTTCTCAAAGAACTACTACAAGTCTTGCCCACAAGTAGGCAAGTAGGTGGCATGGGCCCAAAGTCAGGAAAACTCCTCTTCCTGAATTTCGATCTGACATCAGACACCTACTAGCTGTGTGACTCTGAGGAAATCACTTTACTCCATTTGCTTTAGTTTTCTCATCTGTAAAATGAACTAGAGAAGGAAAAGATACTCCACTGTTTTTTTTTTCTAAGAAAACCTGAAAAAAGGTCCCAATGAGACTGACATGACTGAAAACAGCTAAAGAACAAAAGTATGAGTGCCTTTGCACCTAGTTGGTGTTTTTTTTTTCTTTTATAGACACCTAGGTGGCAAAGTGGATATAATGCCTAGCCATTGATGCTTATAAGAGACTGGTTGAAATGAATATTTGTTAAATGACTTGAATTGCTTTTCCACCAAGTTATAAATTTAGCTTATATCCTATTGTCTACAATGTTTTGTTTTTTTTTATGGAGTCCTTTGATGTTGACTTACCATGCTCTGTATTTGCTCATGACCAAGGGCTAATACTCTCATACATAGATAATTTCGTATGTAGAATTTGGTTAATAAATTCTTATTGAATTAACCTCTACTCACACACTCTCTCACATAATTACATAATGAATATGTGAAGACTAGCCCAAATAGATAATATATCCAAAGGATATGAGGAACTGTTTGTTGAAGACAGGGGAAAGCAAATGGGAAGCTTAAAAAAGAGTCTACTAAATTATGAATTTTTTAAAAAAATAAAAGTTATAAAGGAAATTGATTAAAGCATATCATGGTAACAGATGAAATTATTAAAAAAAAAGATTCATCAAATGAGATCCAAAAAAATTAACCAAATGGTTGACTAATAAAACGGTGCTTTTCATTAGAGATTTTCCTCTATAAATCACATTAGCCTATCCCCACATCCTAAAGTTTAAAGTTAAAAAAAAAAGCTAGCAGACAGTGCCTGGTGCAGAAAGTATAAATCATGAAAACTGTGCCAAGTTTGGATAAATAGAGTTTATTTCAGTTTCATATATGTAATTGCTAAAGAACAAAGGCTTAGAGGTAATGCATTATATATTCAACTACACAATGATCAAGCCAAATGCTGTTTTGTTTAAAAAATGGACTTTGTATCAGAAGGCAGGATGTGTAATATTAGCTTCAAAATACAGGCTTCCATGAAATAGTAAAGAAAATACAAATATAAATCTTAAATTACATTGAGAAAGTAGATGAACTAAACAAACTTAAAAAATATTTTGTCACATGTTCATATGTAATTATGTAAGCCAATAAATTTAGCTCATGTCTCAGACTTACTTATTAAATCTGATCAATTTAATATCCCTTTCTGGAACTTAGTTTGCAAATATGTGAAATGAAATGATTAATGATTTTTATAGTTCTATTTATTTTATAGTTCTAATTTCTATGCATCTATAACTTTCTAGGGCAACTAGATTCAGTGAATAGAATTTTGGACCCTGGAATCAGGAAGACTCATATACTTGAGTTCAAAAAGGGCTTAGATACTTAATTGCTGTGTGGGACTGGGCAATTCACTTAACCCTATTTGCCTCCATTTCCTATCTTTATAATGAGCCAAAGAAGGAAATGGCAAAACACTCTATTATCTTTGCCTAGGAAACCCCAAGCAGGGTCAGGAAGAGTCAGATATGACTGAAAAAATGACTGAACAAAAACAATGGTTTTCATGATAAACAATCATCAATTGAAAAGAAACAATGAAAATCCCACAAATTGAGTCCATCATATTGTTGTGAAGGAAGATAATTTTGTATTAGAGTAATGACATTACTGGAGAAGTGGAGATTCACACTTGGCAAAGTTGATTAACTAGCCAAATATGCCATCCTGTCAACCCAAAACTCTACCCACGATGTCCCCACTTGGAATGCTCAGGGACTCCATAAAAATCAGTTTTTACTAATAGGGAACCCCTATTGTAATTTAATGGAACGAAATTGTACTAAAAAAACATTGTTAAACAATAACTATCTTCTCTGCCTTGAGATGTTTATATGTCAGTATGTGTATATGTTCATACACACATATGATAATGTTATACAGAAAAGCACAAACAAGGGCACTTTCACTTAGGCCTGGAAGTAGTTGGGACAACCTATGTTTGGAGGTAGCAGGGGCCACCAGAGTAGCAGCAGCAGAGGGAAAGGAAGGAACTTTCTTCCTAGCTCCCCTCTTCAGTGCACCACAAGACCCAGCTGAACACCCAGTAAGACTCCTCCTGCCCCTTAGCACCCTGGATCAAAGCAGTATCACCTTTGACTACAGTCTTTTTCTTATCACAGATTGGAGCATGCAAGGAAGTAAGTCTACTGATTGATGAAGGCTAGGACTGTCTCAGGCTCTGGGCTGCTAATAATGAAAGGTGCCTTCATGGACATGTTTGAGATGATAAATAACATGATTGGGAAAATGCAGTACATAAAAACTAGAGCCAACTGTCAGACTTTTTCATCCTCCACTGTCATCTCCTACTCCAATCTGGGTGATGGCATTTCTAAATTTTTCCAAGAACCATCTGAGATGTGCTTAGCACAAGGTGAGATCTAGGAGTCAAGGACGTCATTGAAGGACTCTGAGAGCAGGACAGCACAAATGTACATTGGTCATCACATCAGAGACAAAGCACACATCCTCCAGAGTTCCTGAAATCACTGATGCTGAAGCATTTGACAATGAATGGAGGAAAGAGATGTGCCAAATCTGGCCAAATTGGTCCCTGGAATTTCATCAGCATGAGGCTACTGGAGCTGCTTGGAGAAGAAGGGCTGAGGAACCACCTCTTCTGACTTCTGGGAATTGCTTTTTCTGACAGTCACAATGCATGATGGGACTCAAGGACTATAGCAAAACTGCAGAAACCTTGGCTAGTTGTCAGATTTATCTTACTTGCCTGGTTTATGTGGCAAAACTGCTCATAATCTTCAACTTGGCTCTTTCAAGAGAGTTTTGGAAGTTACTTTATATTCTAAACTTGTATTCAATAAACACAAAAACCTTAGCTACTGGTCTAAGAACTAAACATTTGTTAATAACTGCTGGGAAAAATATATAGTAGTATGGAAGAAATTAAGTTCAGAATAACAGCTTACCTTATGCCAAAATAACTTCCAAATAGACAGATTATCAGATATAGAAGATCATATTACAAATAAGTTAGAGAAAGGAAAAAATCACTCATTAGATCTATGGATGAGGGAAGAGTTCATGAATAAAAAATAAAATAGATAATTTTGATTATATAAAATCATTTTCCCCAAAACAAATATAATGAAGCTAAAATTAGAATAAGTGAGAAAAAATCTTTACAGAAGATATATTTGATAAGGGTCTAATTTCCAATATACATAAGGAATTAGTTCAAACTAATATTAATAAGAACCATTCCTCACTTGACAGTGTAATGCACATTCTAGCAGTTCTCAAAGGAAGAAAACTAGTCTGTTTGATACATGTTTGAAGAAAATGCCCCCAAATCACTAGTAATTAGAGAACAACAAATTTAAAGTAATTTTCAATAAACAATTCAGATGATTTTTTGATTGCTTAGTAGAGTCATAGGGCTTTCCTTTTATTAAAATTGAATGAAAAGGGGGGCAGCTTGGTGTCTCAGTGAATTGAGAACCAGGCTTAAAGACGGGAGGTCCTAGGTTCTAATCTGGCCTCAGACACTTCCTATCTGTGTGACTCTGGGCAGGTCGCTAAAACCCCATTTCCCAGCCATTATCACTCTTCTGTCTTGGCACCAATATACACTATTGATTCTTATATGGAAGGTATGTATTTAAAAAAATTAAATGAATAGACTTGCAATTTTAGTTTACAAAGCATAAACTAACCAGATATTTTCTTCGTGTTTTTTTGGTCATAATATCAGTTTTATATCAGGCGTTCTTAAAGAGTTAGACATGATATGATAATAATAATAATAATATTTAAATATAATTGTTTAATGCTATCAATCTATATGTACTTTAATGTATTTTAAAATGTCATTATGAAAAGGGATTTTGAGACTCTCAAAGTAGGTCATGAAACAACATGAATAATACATTTTTTATTATATAAAAATCCTAATTTTTATAATTGATTATTCAAATCCTCTTCTCTATGAAAATTAAAATAGTACCATAAATTCTATATAACTGGCAGCAAAATATATAGTATATTTATATTCTAAAAACAATAGTATACTCCAGTACTTCATTTTCACCTAGAAATGACACAGGATTTTCAAAATCTATATCAGGGAATTACAAACTCTTATACGTACTACCAACATAGAAAGTCTCCAAGTATTGGTTAGGTGATTTTTCAACCTTATTAAAGTCTAAAAGTTTTATTCCTAAAGTATTATCCAAGAGATATTTTATACTTGTTTGGTTTTTCTCATTATTATTTTTTTCATTATTTTGGTGAACGGAGTTGGTGGAAGAGAGAGGTAGGAACAATTTATAATTTTTCTTTTAATTGACTTTTTTCCCTTTCCTTAGTTATTGTGAAACAGTTAATTTTTTGTGGTATATAGGAGGCAGCATTGAATAATGGTTAAGCAACTAGCCTCCACATCAGAAAGATTTGAGTTCAAAGCTTGCCTCCTGCTCATACTAACTAGATGGTTCTGGGAAAGTCACTTTTTCTCTAAATGATTTGAACCTACACTAAGTGTATTAAAAGTTAAGACAGTTAAGTGGACCTTGGGACATCTAGATGGTACACTCATCCTGGACAAAGAACAACTTCCTGTGTCCATGTCCAAATTGATCCTCAGACACTTGGTAGCTTTGTAACCCTATCAAGTCACTTAAACCTGTTTGTCACAGTTTCCTCATCTGTAAAATGAGTTGGAGAAGGAAATGGTAAACTAATTTATTATCTTTGCCAAAACAACTAAGTGGATTCAGGAAGAGTAAGACTCACCTTAAATAATTCAACAGCAACAAAAAGAATATAAGAGTAGGGTATAATCAACATTGATTGAAGGGTTTTCTTTACTATAAGTTCATTAAGTCAATAAAACCACAGCTTTAGTAAAATTATAATGGTATTAACAACAGTAAAATGTGAAGAACATCTAGTGAAGGGAAGTGATTTAAACAAGTAGAAACTTTAACAATACTAGTACAATCGTGTTTCTTTTAAAATGTAAAAGAATTTAACAAATAAAAATAAATAAATGTATAAATAAAAGGTTCTTCCTTATGCTCAAAATAATCATTTTCTATTATTAAATTTTTGAGATTACATGATGATACAATGTTTATATTTGTTTTCTGACATTTTGCAGTCTATGTTCTCTCCCTCACACCTCTCCCCTGGAAGGTGAGTGATGTAATATAGGTTGTACATATATTATCATATACATGATGCTATGTTCATTATGTTGTGAAACAAGACACATATTGATTTCACTAGAGAATAATTCATGAAGGAAATAAAATATCTTTTTTAAACAATCAAATACTAAATATTACTGAATATATTAATAAGTTGTCTTATAGTCACTGCCCTTAGGGTGATTCATTTATTCATAACAAAAAAATGTCTATGTCACTTAAACAACCAAGCAACCTTATTGAAAGGCAAAGTCTAGAAATGAGAAGTTGAAATTTAAAAGTGATTCAAGTTCAAAAGAATGCAGCCACCTGTCAAAATGACAAGGAGCCACATTCCAGAAATGCAAAACACCCAGGATTGCATGTTATTGGAAACTTGATTTGAGAGGCATGTTTACTTATTACTGAAGTCAATCTGTTTTTATATGTATTAATCAAGTACAAATGGGGGAAAAAGTGACAAGTATTTTCAGACTCAGGCCTTTTTCACACAGGTGTGCCACTGCCACTGTGTCTTTAAGGATTATAAGATATAACACTAGTGTATGCCTTTGCAAATCCAATAACTAAGGGTTGCCATTTTCAGCCTTATGACTTTTAGAAGGGTATTTAAGCTTTGGAAAGAAATATTTTATATGACAACAAAGAACACATTTAAAATGATAACAAGACTCAGTTTCATAGAATTGAAATATCTATGTACTGCATTAACTGAATACAAACCATGGCTAAATCTTAGAATGACTAGAAAGGGTTTAACTATAATATCCTCCCACTACTAGTTTTATATTGAATGATAATTTTTCTTATAGGTTGCCTTAGCAATTATCTAGCATTTTTGGTTCATTGACTCTGAGCTGGTCAAAAAGCCAATTCAATAAACTACAAAAATGCCTTTGGCTAAATTATAGTTTTAGATGAAGGCAATGAGAATTATTCATGCATATCCTATGACAATCCTTGGCCCACAATGCTTTTGCCTAAGGCAACAAAAATGCCCTCTGGTCAGAAAGTTTAAAGCATAATAGAAAGAAATCTATGACTTTACAAAAAAATTAGTAACTATATATTAATATCCAACATTAAAATATCAAGAAAGAAAAGTTTTATTATTGTTGTTGGTTTTATTATTATATTTTAGTTTAGATTGAGCATTTCTAGCTGTCTCAAAAAGAAATCTAATAACCATTTGTTTTTGAATTATATATATATATATTCCTATGTTTGAAAAATGACTGTAATGCTAAAAGAAATATCTACATAAAGGGAAACATCTTTCTAAAATCATTTAATTGGTCAGTTCATCAGTAGCCTTGACAAGAATTTTAGACAGAAATACAGAATCTCAGGACTAGAAGAGGGACATAATTGAGAAGGTATTAGATTTGGAATTAGGGATACTTTTGTTCAAATACTGCCTCACACACTTACTAGCTGTGTGGCCCAGGACTAGTCAGGTAAACTTTTTGAACCTCAATTTCATCATCTTTGAAATAGAAAGATTCAAAGTAAGTGGGTTTGATTTTATGATTTAGTGTTCCTTGAAGTTCCAAATTTGTCATTATGTAATTAAGGAACATTTATTAAGTGCTTACAATGTTACATAACTATCCTGAACACTTGGGAATAAAATATAAGGAAAAAGAAAGCTAATTCTTACATTCAAGGAGTTTATACTTTAACAAGGGTAGACATCATACTAAAGGAAAAGGGTAGGAGAATATATACAACATGAGAGCATGATGAAGAAGTACACAGAAGTAGAAACTGGATGGAAATAAGCAGATTATTATTTAAATTATAACTAAAAAATTTGGTTCAATCTGTACCTAAAAAGTAAACTCCTTTGGCAAATTATTGATGATAGTCAAAGTTATTTAGAATCCTCTTTTGTGGAAGGAACCCAGTATGTCAAAAGATAATCCATTCCTTTTCTTCTTGCACTATTTGGACTGCCTTTGAGACATTTATAATACAGAAGAACAGCAAACAAACCAAAAATTAAGTTCAAGTTTTTATTCTTCTGCTTGAGCTTCAAATGGATCAAAATTTCATTTGCGTAATACAATGTGCCACAATGATTATTAGTGTCTAAAGTAAAACCATATTCAGACTTTATGAGTATATTTGAATTTGAGAAATTTTACCTTTTAAAATAGGAGGAGCTTGTCATTCACACAATAACAGCTCTAAGAAAGCAATAATACACTCAACAAGCTACTAGCTTTAAGATTTTAAGTGTAAAAATGGAAGTTGATTTATTACTCTGATGATTACTGATCTTTGGTCATTGGCCAATATAACACTAACGGTTAGATATATGATCTAAGTGACAGATTCATATTGACATGGTAATAATATTTTAAGCTGAAAACATAGGCTCCATTTTAAAGCTAACCATCAATTATATAAAACAAGTAGTAATACTTAGTACAATTAGATGAAATCCATAGATAATGCAAAACCTTTACCTTATTTATTCTCTTTAATGACTCTAAAATATGTAACTGATCAAAGGCAGAAAAATAGAGGTACCTTAGTCTTCTAATGAAGATTAATTTTTAGAGAGCACAGAGTAGTATAAATATCTCATTATACTAGTAGATAATGGAGACTAAGGTTTGATTTTGGTAATATAAAGAGAATACATTGGTTATGGATTACCAAGTGTCACAAAATCTGATATTTGTTAAAGAATCATAGAGGTTGGTTATGTAAACCCATTCCTGAATAGAAATTCCATCTATAACCCACCCAACTGGTAACCAGTCTCCATCCTTCATGACCTCTCTAAAGCTTTTGCCAGTCAGTAACTCTTCTCCTTGAAATACTCTTTAGGTTTTTATGACACTGCTCATTCATAGTTTTCTTCTCTCTACCTACTTCTTCTCAATCCTCCTTTGATATATCCTCCCCCCAAGTTAAACCTGCATAAGTCCCCAAAGGCTTCGTCCTGGGTCCTATTTTCCTCTCCCTCTAATACTCTATTACATAGTCATTTCATTAGCTTTTATACATTCAATTATTATCTCTATGATAATTATCCTCATTATCTTTTTACCTAACACTGACTTGCCTCCTGACCTATAGACTAGTAGATTACTATTGGATATCTTACATGGAATCTCCTACAAACTCCTTAAATTTCATGTATCCAAAAGTAAACTGACTAGCTTCACATAAAATAACAATTAATAATAACTGATAGAATTTATATAACACTTTAGTAGTGCATCACATGGTGATTCATTTGACAATTACTTAGGAAAGGAGAAAGGAAACAGAAGTTATGTTTTATGCCTATTAGAGACTATGCTACTACTTTACTGATATTATTTTATTTGATTCGCAAAACAATTTTAGGAGTTAGGTGCTCTTAATTTTACTGTTTTACTATTTTACTGTTGAGGAAAGTGAGGCTTATTGAAGTTATTTCTTGCCACACAATTAAGAAGAGTCTGTGAGTCAATTTGAATTTATGTCATTCACACCTCAGCATTCTATTCACTCTGTTTGACTCAGCTGACCTGAAGTAGCTTAGAAAGTCAAAGTACAATCAGAAGCAAAGTAATTGAGGCCTATAAATCTTAATTATATGAGTAGTGACTATTTAATAATATTTCTAAGTATTACTTTCTCTCCTTCTAACTATTACTTTCAATAAGATAAATATGGTGGTTTATAAAAATACAAAGACACATGAATGTAAGTTATGTTATTTTTTTTCTTCCTTAAAACTATTAATTGGTACATGCTCACCATTCAACAGACTTGCCCAGGGTAATGCTTAGTTTTGTGTTCAGTTTCCAAAAAGTTTCTTCAAATTAAAAAAAAGCCTTTGACTCATTTATAATCTACACTTTTCCCACAAATTATGTTGAAAATAATAACAACAACAAACTATTAACATTCTCCTATCCAAAGTCTATTTAATTGCCTAAATCATTGAAAATAAGTCACAAAGTAGCTCTAATTATCTCAGGGACTGTTGATTAATTTAATTTAATTTTTTTGTTGTTGATTAATTTTAAAGTAATACTCAAAATCTAACAAATTTCTGGTATGTAGGACTTTTTTCATTATAGAGTATAGATAAAGATAATGTGATTGAATTTTTTAAAATAATATCAATAATACTCACACACATATATTTTGACAGGCAATATTATACCAAAGCCATTTGAGTATAATTCTCAAAAGAAGAATGAAAATTAAAATGCTTCAGCCTATCAATTATATGTGAGAATAAATCATCAATTTTCTTGCCAATTTAAAAGCAAACATAATATTCAACCACTAAATATAGAAAAGGTTGAGTTAATCATCCCTATTTACCTTTGAACATAGCTCAGGCACATAAGGCTTCCTGAATTTTCCTGGACCAGAATCTGAAAAAAAAAAAAAAAACAAACTTTTCTTCTTAGGAATTTAGGGTTTGTGTGACCTTGGGCAAGTCACTTGACCCCCATTGCCCACCCTTACCAATCTTCCACCTATGAGACAATACACCGAAGTACAAGGGTTTAAAAAAAAAGGAATTTAGGGTTAAAAATGTAATTTTACTGGGACCTAGTTTTATCATTAAACTGTGATTTTCCAATAATTATGTTACAGATTTCCTAATTCATGTAAATATAACACAGCCAAACATCTTACCAAAAAGTACACAGAATTGAAATTAGAACAAGTTCCAACATACAGAAAAACTTAAGAAAAACTTTCATAAAGAGTCTCCTTTTCTTATGAATAAACATTTATATTATAAGCTGGTGTTCCAAATTAATTGGAGACTATTCTTTTCCTTGGGGGAAGGGGCATATATATACACATATATACACATATATATGCATATACATATACATATATTTTATATATGTGTGTGTATGTGTGAAATACATAGTGAAAGCCTTACCCAGTTTTAAAGATGGTAAAACACAGGTACTGAAAGTTTAGGTGAGTGGTCTATAGACATATCATTACTTAATGATTTTCAATGATGTTTTTTGAGTCCTCGGTCTATTCACATATTTTTTTGCATTACTGGTGCACATCAGTATAATTTTGCCATTTTCTGATTCAGAACTATAGGTCAGAAAGACAACTACCATAATGTAATGTAGTAGAAAAGAGAAAAGATATGTTTTGTATCACTAGTTAAAAGAAAAAAAACTTTATCTATCACAATTCAGATTCACCTTTGAAATAATTTTATATGTACTCTTATTCTAGTAATCTATAATGAGAAAATTAGTTCTTCCTCCCTCCTCCACTCCAGGTGTTAAATAATCTTATAAAGATTATACAAGTGCTTTCATGCAATACATATTTCCATATTGTTCATGCCATGATAGAAGACACATATCACACATACAATAAATAAAAATAAAAATAACTCATGAAGGAAATAAAGTGGAATATGGCCTGCTTTTGATCTGCAAATCAGACTCCAACATTTCCTTCTTTTTTTGGCTGTGGACAGCATTTTTCACAATGAGTCCCTTGAGGATATTTTGGAAACTTGTTTTGGTGATAACAGTTTAATTTTTCATTGTTGATTATCATACAATATTTCCGTTACTATATACCACTGTATAATAATAAATGTAATAATATAGAATATAATATATAGAATCCTGTCTCCAGGATTTGTTCACTTGAATGCCAATTATCATGATATTTATCCTCTAAAATCAATATTATTAAGGATATCTCAATCAGATAATAAATCAGTAATATCTTCTTATGGCAAATTTAAAAGTAGTAATTGTAAAAGCCCATTAATTTTGATTTAATTGTTAAAAATCACAACACAACATGTGGAACTACTTTTTTGGTGTTTTTTTTTTCCTTTTTTCTTGCCATCCTTTTCTAGCCTTCCCAAATGAGGAGTGTATCATAGGGCTTAGTATTGGAGACTTAGAAAGACCAGGCATGTCTCTTAGGAGAGCTAGCTAGACAGTTAAACTTCAAAAGATAAGCTCAGTTGAGCTCAACTGCCTTGTTCTCTGAAGTCTTGCATTGTCTGAAGCCCTGCTGTCTCTTGTTAGCTGTGTTAAAAGGGACTGGTTGCAGCCAAGTAATTTGGAAGGGAGAAGGTGATGACCAAAGAGAAGAATAATATAGAAAAAAGGAAATTGGAAAAAGAAAGGGAAAGCTTTGGTGATTTCTAGACTCTACTCTGAGATTTTTTAAATTGTCAGAAATTGATTTATTTTTCATCCTCACATTGTACACACCCACTCTAAGCAATTTTAGAGTAAATTAAATAGATAGAATAAATTACTTTTTGGTGCATTGACACTTTACAATACAAGTGTAGTGATCAAATGGAACCAAATCCTATATGTTTCCTATAAGTCTCCTTTGCTTATATTAGATAGTCTTTTCCATATAATTATCTCACATATCATTCTGAAATGTACTTTATTCATCATTAAAGTAGATATTCTAGGGTATAACTATAATGTATTATTTAATGTCATATATTATGTCTAAATATCTAAATATTTCCACAAACATTGTTTTTCATAATTCCACATTTTTGAGAGAAACCTTTCAGTTTAGAGGAACTAATTCTATTTAGTTAAATAAAGCTCACTTTTAGATTAGTTGCCTACACTAAGACTTTAATCTATAATTTCCATTTCTTTGAGCTTACTATATATTATAAGGCTTGAACTTTGTTCATGTTTTGACTCCTTCCCCCTTGATTCTCTCCTTCCATCCTTTCTTCCTTCCCTTCCCTTCCCTTTCCTTCCCTCCCTTCCCTTCTCTTCCCTTCTCTTCCCTTCCTTTCCTTTCTTTTCCCTTCCCTTCCCTTCCCTTCACTTCCCTTCCCTTCCCTTCCTTTTCCTTCCCTTCCTCTCAGCTATTTATTAAGCACCTAGTACTTGCATAGGAATAATAATAACTGACTGAAAATACATAAAACAATTTAACTGTAGTCTCTACTCTAGTGTCTGACTGTCTGGGAAGACTTTTGCAAAAGAGTAAACATTCAAGGCAATGTATGATTAAATACTAAAAAGAGCAATAGCATGTTAAATAATATAGGAGTTTAGAGAAAGAATTCAGCATTTAGTGGACTCTAATTCAACTTAATAAACATTTACTAAGCAGCTACAAGACACTATGCTAACTGGGCAAGGGAAGACTTTTTGAAAGAGATTATTAAAATTTTGACCTGAGCAATGAATTAAATAAATGGAGAAAAGGAAAATTAGTTCAGAAAGTACAGAGTTGGTTATGTACATATACAGATGGCTTTAAGAAATGTGTCAAAGGATTATACCATTTGTTAACAATAGGCAATCGAACACTGGTTTCTCTAATTTGCAGAAGTCATCAAATCATTATAAAGGTTTTTCTTCATCTATACAAATGAGGATTTTAGCATAGATCATCACTTCTACAATCCTCAAGTTCAGAGAGACGTATTTCTTTTTATCATTATAACCTCTTTTAATTTTTTTTAACATTTATTAATATTCATTTTTAACCTGGTTACATGATTCATGCTCCTCCTTTCCCCTTCA
>NC_058132.1:518117356-518134911 GCF_016433145.1 Gracilinanus agilis
TTTAAGATTTTTGCATCTATGTTCATTAGGGAGATTGGTCTGTAGTTTTCTTTCTCTGTTTTTGGTCTCCCTGGCTTTGGAATCAGTACCATATTTGTGTCATAAAAGGAATTTGGTAGGACTCCTTCTTTGCTTATCATATCAAATATTTTAATTTTTTACAACATTAATTTGTTGTTCTTCAGTTGCCTTAGTTGAATTTGACTATTAAACATAGTTTAAAGTCTTTTTGTGATCTTTTCTGATGATTAGTTAAGAGATATAATCATAAGAAGATATATACAATTTCTCTAGGAGTAGAAATATTTCCTCTGATGGAACAATATTCTCAATAAATTAGTTAATTTAAAAAATAAAAATAAATGTTTCTTCTAACTTCCTTTCACTAGAATGTTAATTTGAATTATTTTATCACATTAACTAGTTTTTCCAGTGAGATCCTCAGACAAAAATTAATAGATATTAGGACAGCTTTTAGTGAAGAGTAAAAAGAAGTGAGAAATATGGTGGTAGATATTAGAAAATGTGTCGATCAATTGTTTCTGTCATGTCTGACTCACTGTGACTCAATTTGTACTTTTCTTGGCAAAGGCAGTAGAGTCCTTTGTGATTTCCTTTTCCTAGCTCATTTTAAAGATGAGGAAACAGAGACAAATGGAGTTAAATGATATTCTCAGGGTCTCAAAGCTAGTGTTTGTGTTGGGATTTGAAATCAGATCTTCCTAATTCTGTGCCCAAAGCTTTATCCACTGCATCACCTAGCTGTCCTGTTAGGAAAGAAAACTGCAGCAAAAACCCCTTAATGTTCAGCAGGGCAGATGTGTGCATGGACCCTGTGAAAGAAGAAACAGGAAAGTAATTTGTCTGGCCTTACATTGTAAGAAAGAATTTAAGAAATATATGGGCAACCCTCAAAGAATAAACAGCTTTGGAAGTTCTCTGTATTAGAGTAATAGACTGGGTCTTGTGGTAATTCTTGTTACTTTTTGAACTATAATTTGGAATATCAACTATATACGAAAGAAAAGAACAATTTCTCATAAAACTCCATGGAATGAATTAATTTAGAACTTAAATTCATTATGTTCATTTTAATTAATCATTCAATTATACTTATTCTCTTTCTTCAAAAGCACTCTACCACCAACAGAGTCAAAGTAGTCATTTTTTATTATTATTTTCTAGTGAAAAACTGGGGAAGAGACATCTTACTACAGTAGAAGAAAGATTAATTTAGTAAAGGACATCAATTTAAATGATGGTTTTGCCACTTGACTATGGCTGGGTAAATCATTGAACTTGTCAAATTTTCTTCATCTGAATGATGAGGGGATTGGACTTGATTACCTTTAGATAACTTTCTGTCTTTCCATCCAGGATGCTTCTTAATCTTTTCCCATTACTTCTTATTAGGTAGGAACAAATATAAACTCACTATTGAACATGTAAAGTCCTACACAACTTGGCCCCTAACTACATTTCCAACTTTATTGGATGTTCTTTCTCCCACACTCTATGATACAGACAAACTGACTCTTCACGGGCTTTAATCCTGGTGCCACAAACTTCACTTGCCAAAATTCTAAGCTTTCTTAGGCAGGAAAAGATGTCTTATCTAGACTCTTTTGGCTGAGTCATTTTAAAATTTGATTTTACAGTTGTTTAGAGGGGAATGTTGAAAAAGTTCAACTGTATTCTCTCTAATCCACCATTTAACACTGATCACTATAAAATGTCATTTTGAAATATCTACAACTGTGGTGAGATAAAATTTTAATGAATTCTAGTGGTGATAATATCACAACTAATACTTGCACTACTTTTTTCCCTTAAGATCATATTTGGGGAAAATGACAAATATTTCTTAGAAATTAGTGAAAATAAATGATGTATTTTTTCCTGCAAATTTCATGGACCCCACTGAAATCTTTCCATATGACTTAGTTTAAGAACTTTTAACTAGAGGAAAGGGACTAGTAGATGACCGAGGTAGCCAAGGCAAGATTTAGGATGATGGAGCCTTTCCAAAATATGCTAATAGTCAGAAAGAATATAAGGTTCATTTATCAGCCACTTTCCTCCAGACTGCCACATCTTAATCATATCTTTTTACACTACCAACCCACTTGTCACTCTTTCAGTGCTAACATTTAATCCAGTTGCCTTTTTGATCCCGGGAAGTTTTACATTCCCATAAGGTTTCACTGAGTGTTAATTGCCTTAGGGACATTTCTATAAAAGTTCACCATGTTCTTATTAAAGTATTAGTAAAGCAGAAGGGGTTGGGATTGCTTAATACACCTGACATTTCTTTAGACTCTTTGCCTGGTGCAAACTCTCCCTACACATAAAACTCACAGTGTTTGCATGTGATTCTCCTTCAAAAGGAAAGGAAATGTTACTTCAAATTTCTCTGTGAAGAAAGCACTGGGCAGAGACCTGAGTATAGCCATTCCTCATGAAAAGTTTCTGTAAATACTTGGAGCTCCCCAGGGGTTTCTTTTGAAGTCAATGGGAGCTGTCTCTATGGATCACAGAAGATAATTCATCCCATAGAGTGAAGCATAGGGCAAATATGATTCATTATATAACTTGAAAAATCACAGTACCCTATTCATGTCAGGGAATTTAATATAGACTTCCTGCAGTTAAAGATCCTTAATGTGTTTTGTATTTTCCCCTTCGAAAACAATCTATGCAAATAAAAATTATACTTAAGAAAATTACACAATGAAAGATTCTGAAAGCCCAGAAAATATTAAAACATATTTGGGATTTCTCTCAGGGTGAACAGGAAATTTGGCCCCTATTATTGATATAGTATGGAATGCTTTGAAAGCCAGACAAAGAAAGGGTAATTTAATTAGACATGCTACTGCTAGGAGACACACAGAGGGCAAGAAAGCTTGCCTTGGAAAACAGCATACTAATTAAAACAAGTAAGAATACATGGATGTCTCCAAAGTGGCAAAATTGCCATAGTTTCTCTTGTGGTATAGCTGTGCACATGAGTGCATATATATTTTAAGTACTTTTCAGGAGATTAAAATTTAATGAATAGCCTGTCTTCACAGTGTGATAAACCTATATAGTCTAGACTATTAGAGAATGATTTAACATAAGTGGTCCCATTATTAGCACTGGGAAACATGTAAACAGATTAAACCTTGAGGATGAAAATGTATTTTTAAGGCTTTCCTAGGAACAGTGAGTGATCTGAATGACGCTTCTATTTTCCACTGAATGATTAGTCCATTTTCCTCTCAGGAATTTCATATCTTGCAGTGTAAATCATTGTTTCACATAACTTCCTTCAGTGCAAAATACACATTTCAGTTTCTGTAGGTACAGTGTTTATTATTTATTTGAGGAGATTTGTATTCTTTTAAAAAATGTAGCTGTCAACATCTGAAATCACTTTGACTGTATAACCAATTCAAAGTTTTATGTTCTTTTTCCCCCACAAGCTCTTAAGAAACTATGAAGTCAAAGATTTGTCATGATGAATATATGAATCTATTTTTCTGTTTTACCAAAGTGGTTTTTTTGAAATTCATTTAATATTATATTTTCAAATGACTGTAATAGAAAAGTGGTATAGGAAAACAATTAATTTTTTAGATAGTTAAAGAAAAAAGATAACGTTTAATTTTCTAAAATAATTTTGTTAGTAAGATTATAACAAATACAAAGAAATGAACATTATTTCATCCTTTCAATTAACATTTGAATAGAGCAGAAATTATGTGATAACTATAGGAATATAATCTTGCTTTAATTATGTCCTCAGCATAACTACCTGTAGTAGGAAAAAAGTCCTTAAAACCTCAGTAATAAAAATAATAATACTATAACTAAAGGCACAAAGCCAGTGAATTTCACAAAATAATAGTCCAACATCATTAATTTTGTAGATCTCTTAATAAGGGTCATAAGAGAAGTTTTGGCAGCTCTTGAGTATATCTGTAGCTAACTAATAGCATGCATTTAAGCCAGATGGGTTTGTGATTCAAAGTTCCTTACTTCTTCCTCTCTTCATTTTTGTTAACCCAATCAATGCTGCAAAACTACTAAAGGCTTCATTTTCAAAACATGGCTTGGCTAAAATTCAACATGCATCTGGCAGCTCAGAATGCAAACCTTTTTGTAAGAAAATAAAGATGCCTCATTTTGCTGATGGCTTCATTAGTGGGCATCAGGGTGTCTTTTACATTTCATTTAGTGAATATTGATGGAAGAACCTCAAAGAATTTTCATCTTCAAAGACCTACTGGGCAAGATTGCTCCATTTACCCCTCCTACTATGTCTTCCTTCTCTCCCTAAAATCCTTAGCATAACTAATTAGACAATAACAAGAAGCAAAGGGAATGAATTCCCATTGGCATTATGCAGCATAAATTATGTATGTATTTGGAAGATATTTGTTAATTGTATCCAATCCCCAGTCCCCAATATTTTTCATCCTTTCATGTGTAAACAGGTTTTTGGACACCATAAATTGAACAAATTGGTAGCTATCTTTTGTTACGTGTGTATGTTTAAAGAAGAGAGATATTAAAATATGTTAATTAGTTCTCAATTAAATTGTACTAACATGGTATAAAATAATTGGAAATTCATGCTCTGCTGGAGTTCAATACAATGCAAAGTTTTATTTAAAATGGCATTTGCTACATACAAATAAAAAATCATTTTCATGGGCTCTGCCTGGTTAATTAAGATATTTTCTTTGAATAGCTCTTCCTAAACTGGTCAGAGACAAATAGATTCCATTTATAATATAATTTTCAAAAGATATATCCTCTTATCAGATAAATTGATACAAAACCAAAATATTATCCTTTAATTTATTTTTAATTAAACAAAACTTTTAAAAGTAATGACTTTTTTAGATCTCTCAGTAGACCTATTGTACTTTACAATAATACAATTGCAGGCTTTACCCAAAACAATTAGCTAATAACTGTGATTTTAAATTTGCATTAAAATTACTGAAGCTTTACAATATATGTATCTTATTGATCCTTGAGTCCAAAAATGACACTGCAAGTTAACTTTATATGTGACATTTCACACATTGGGAAAGAAACTATTTATAGAATAGAATGGAATGGAATGGAATAGAATAGAATAGAATAGAATTCTATTCTCCCAATGTTTCCTCATAGTGACATATTTTTCATGCTTGCTGAAGAACTGCAGTTAAGGATATCTTCAAGGATACTGAACAGGATTGTGGAGAGTATTAGTCTACAAATACATTGCAATTTAGGAATTATAGAGGAAGAACTTTGTCAAATATGCTATCAGACAAATATATGGCTCAGGAGAGATGAAATAATCATATAGAGTGAAAGAAAGGAATGGATGGTTCACTTTCTCCATCAATGCAATGGAGAGAGACAGAGACTGAGACTGAGAGAGACAGAGAAAAGACCCTGGGCATATAAGCATTTTCGTTGAATTCTATGGGGCATATTTATATAAAGATTACTTGAGTTTTATGAAATGGGCAAGCATGAATATTTGTGATCTAAATACACCCTTCAAAGGTATGGCTAACCACTTTAGAGTTCATCCAATTTAGTTAGAAATATTTATTGCATGATATTAGAGGTTTTAAGATTCACTTATTTAAAGAAGCACTTGTAGGAGATGCTCAGTTGATAAATATCAGTTTGTACATTATTAAATTAGTTGGTTCAAATATGTATTTAGACATTGAGTAAATCATTGTCAAACAAAGCAGTGATTTGGAAGTGAGGGTGGAACAAGGGGGACAGGTATTCTAATTGTGATATTTTATTAATTTCTATAAAAATCCTCTAAATATGAACCACCTGCACTTTAGGATACTAAAGGTTTATTATTTTCCTATTAAGAAGAGTAAAAGGAATTCAGTGTTTTTAAATGCAATGTACAAATAAAATATCTTTTATCACTATTCCAATTTTGTTAGTCCATCATTCTTTTACCAGAAATGCAGAAATTAAAAATTGTATGATTATTTTATTAAAATGCAAAAACAATGTTCATTATTTTTTAATTTTTTAATTAGTTTTAGTACATCAAACTATATTTTTTCAATACTGGAAGATTAGTTATATTTTAAAGTTATCATTACTCGTCTGTTCTTCTCATTGTACAGTGGAGTAGAATGAGCATTAACTTAAAATCTACTTCTCATATTTATTATCTTTCAACAACAACAAAAATATCATTCTTGGCCTAAATTTCCTCATATGTAACATTTCTGAAGTCCTTTATACTCTAGGTATAAAATCCTATAATTAAATTTTCATAAGGACTTGTAGGTAATGATGCCCAGGAAAGTGATCAAAACCATTTGCTATGCCTAGGATAGGTCCTAGTCTCACAGTAATAGGAAAGGTAGAGACTTAGAGTTTGGTTCAGGTAAAAGAAAACAAGTTTTCCACAATTTAGCTTTTAGCTCAAATGAATCCTCCAGTCAAACTTAGGACTAGTTGTATAAGTCTTTTATTCCACAAAATGAATTCATATTCTTTTTAATTCTCTTTTTTGTTTTCTTATGAGTTGCCTCCAGTATATCTGAGTACAATGGTCTGCGTAGTTAACAGAATTAAAAAAAACAAAACCTTTGGCTTCTGTGTTATTGATGGAAATCCTCAGATATTTAAAAATATTTCCACTCTGTTGGCTCATCACCTCCTTTTTTAAACTTGCATCATCATAACAGATAAAACTAATGAAACTTTTTTACATTGGCTGTCAAAATTTCATGAAACTTAATCACATCTCTTTGTTCACCTCATTTACACCTCCATTAATTCTCTTATTACACACCTTATGTTTTCTGCCTGTCCAATTTTTTTCTTTTCTCCTTTTGTGAGGAAGACAATGCTACTTAAACAAGTTAGATCACAACTTATGTAAGAATCCTCCTTACTTGATTGGATAAACTAGGATACTCTTCTGGGGATGGATGAGCTCTTTATTGCTTATCCATGCAACCTCTGATTAAAAAAAAATACACAGTGTTATAAACCAGAGAAGGAGCATAGATATTATGTTGCTCAACTTCATCCTCTGATAAATGATAAATATCCTGTATACACAACAAATGTTTTGATTTTTTAGATGTAATTTTCTTTACATGAGCAAAAATATAAAAAGAGACTGACAAAACTTTTACTCATAGATTTACCTATCCATGATATTACTGCCTGTGCAATATTGAGAAAGTCACAAATACTCCCTAAACCATAATTTTCTCAATTTTAAAAAGAAAGAACTGTATTAAGTTAATTTCTCATTTACCTTTATATTTTGTTTATAATTCCTTTACGTGTTTTATCCAGACCGTATTTTTCCATAAATTTTACCAAAATGACATGAATGTGTGTATATCTCTATATATATGTATAATTTTGAATATATTTTAAAATATTTATCTCCAATGCTTTTGCATGTTTGAGGATTGGCCTTGTGATACATTATCCAGGAGAGCAAGGCCCATATCTTTGAGATCCATTTTTGATAGTGTCTAGGACTATATTATGTTCATCTAGGTGCCTTTGATAATGATGATTGATGAAATTGAAATAAATTTAATTTTCCTAGTGAAATTCCCTTCAAATTATAATGTTGGCCACACTATGAGCTCAGAGGTCAAAACCCAGCTGTTTGGCAGCTAACAGGGCCAAAGAGCTACCAGTCACCATTTAGGATTTGCATTGCAAATAACCACCTGGTAATGATAGTTACCATTTGCCACTGCTTACAGATCACACATAATGGATTGCAAAGGAAAGTCCAAATATTCAACAGGCAAGCAGTTATTTTTTTTTCTGTATTTTTGTGCCAAGTAGAAAATGTGCCCCTATTTTTGATTATATTTTAAGTTATGGAACATTTTCTCACATTAAATTTTGAAAGTGCTCTTTCTAACCTTAAACTAAAAATTTTTAGGGGCTTATTTCAACCTACTGACTAAAGGAACTTGATATAAAATGTTATTTCTTGTTCTTACACTACAATGATTTTTTCACTGCCCATTTTCAAAAAGTCCAAGCAAAGTGAATGTTTCCTCACCCTCAACAGTTTTTAATATCCTTCTCTATCATAATTAACTCTAAAACAATTAACAGATAATAATTGTGATTTTTCTCCTTGGAACAAATTTTGGATACAATTTAATACAAATGAGGAAAAAATTTATTCTCTGCTTCAAAAGAATAAACAGGCCTACATACTTATCACTATTTTCCATCCATTTAAAATGCTCCATCCTTTAAAGGACTGAGATTAATATTCCTTTAGGGACATAAAAAGTAAAAAAAAAATTCATCAATGCAATTATTTATTGTTTATATTCATGACATGATTACTGTTGGGAAAAGAAAAGACTTCTATGGCAATTGAGGCTTACTTTTTTTATACCACACCGGGGCCCAAGAACACAACTCATCCTCTGAATTCTGTGCAAGACTAAGCACTCACCTAAGTCATTTACTGCCATATAAATACTATGGGATAGATACATAAACCAAAATATTTGTCAATTTTCTTTCTTCAAAGACTATTTCCTGGTTGTACTTAACCATCTTTCCCTGGAGTCATTAGTATCAATAAGAAAATTAGTGGCATGTGTGCCAAAAAATCAAGGCATTAATAAGACTGGCTTAATTGGTTTCTCTACGGAAATTAAATCTTGAGCTCTTTGTTGTAGGACAATATAGATACCATTTTAGGAACTGTAATACAAAGTTGTTCTTTGAACAAATTTATTCAATGAGAACACTAAACAACTACTCTAGAAATAATAACCAAATTTAAAATTTAGTTCACTAAAAGCTGAAAAGGAAACAGGAAAAAAGAAGACTATATAAGATGAGATATCACATCTTAAATAAATAATTAAAATGCATTTGATGTAAATAGCATATGTGAAATAACAAAAAAATATTCTTCTTGCATAAAAGAAAACAGACTATTTTTAAATGAAATTTGACTCTCATGTGTAACTAATATTAGGTATTTATTAATTATAATTCATTTACTAATTCTTTTGGTTTATTTTCTCATCTTTATTTCAAAAAGAAAGATAGCCTTATTGTAGTTCTTAGAGAGCCAGTTATAAAGCTAATAAAGATCCATTTAAATCTTGCCTCTGCCATCAATGAACTGGATGACCCTGGGTAAGTCATTTAACCTGAGCTGTCAAGGGGTATTTCTGTGACTATATATTGCAGAGCAGATGGTGCTCCATATTGGAAGAGGAATTTTCCTCATTTGGAAGTTAACCTTAGCAAGAGAATAATAAGCCATGTTCAAATCCTACCTAATGGAGGGAAAGTAAACACATATTTCTGTCCAGTTAGAGCTAAATTTTGTGGCCAATTTAATATATGGACATAAATATTTAGAGAAAGTAAAACTATTATTTACTTTATATTAGGTTTTTAACCATAGATTTAACTAAGTTCTCCATTCTGACCTCTAAAACACTTTTGATTCATTAAAATCAATTATGTAATTTTTATTACCATATTGTAAGGTAAAAATATAATTACATTATCTGTGCTTATACTTTTGTGGTTCTTTTACTTCAAATCATTGTTCCTAGAGTTACATTTTTTTCCTTATTAAACTCACTTGGTGTATATCAACTAAAGAAAAATTTGCTAACCATTACCACAAACACACACACACACACATACACACATATTCACGAAATATGTATAATTATTTTCTTTTTAATATGTAGTAGAAAGAGCTCTGGTCTTGGAATCAGAGGACTTACATCCAAATCCTGTTTTTTCATAGGTTACTTTTATGTCCTTAGGCAAATTATATATAATTTTTGAGTAACAATGTTCCCCATCTGTAAAATTTAAAGTGCTTCAACTCAATGGTTCCCAAATGTAATTTTGACTCTAAATCTGTGTCCTAGGTTCCTAACTTTGCAGAAGAAGTAAATGTGAGACAATGTTAGTGTGAGTGTGAAGGGAGGATAGATAGGAGGAAGGTTGGATGGGAGAAAGGAGAGAGGAAGGTAGTGGAAAGGAAAGTAGTGGTCCCCAGCCCTTGTAGGGGGAAATTGACCAGAGCCCTTGGGGGCTCAAATAAAAGATCAGGGAGCAATTTAGGATTTAGAATAACTAGGTTTTATTTCAATTAGAAAAGGGAAAGTCTAGGGAAAACTAGGAGGTAGATAGAAGGGGAAAAGAGCTCAGAGAGAGCTCAGGGTCCTAGAGCTTCCAGGCATGAGAGAGTGAAAAGGTGCCAACGTTCTCTTTCATACTTTCTCTGACACCACAAAGGAAGTGGGAGGTATCGGGGAAGTTGTAGCAGAGAGCCCTGGGAGTTGTAGTCTCCCAGGGATTATAATAATTTTAAATGACACAGTTAGTTTACAAAAAAGTAGACAATTAAAATTTGGCCTCTTCCAAAATGATTTATTTTTCAGCAAGAGCAAAAACAGTCTCAGAGGCCATAGCTAAATCATCAACCAGTGTGGAGTATCAACACTATTAGTAAAAATAACAGGTGTACTGAGGAAGCCCAATTACTACCCCTTGCTCCCCCCCCAAAAAAAAAACAAACAAAATCAATGACATTGTACATTAAATAAATAAAATTACTAGATCAAAAGTGATAGTGTGAACTTTTAAAGAAATGTATCTTGTCAAATGAGACCATTACCATTTTACCAAACCTAAATGAGAAAAAGGTAAAATCTCCAATGTACACATTTTCACTTATAGAATCTTGAGAACTCATATGTACGGAATGACTATGCAGATGTCTAGAATTCATTGTCTTCAGATTTTGTGTTATAGAATTATCAAACTATTTTCTTAATATGGCATCTCCTATCTTCAAAAGCTTATAACATGGGCCTATGTAGATTATGATAATAGCATTTTCTCTAAGGCCCCTGCAACAGATCGTAGGTGGTAACAACTTATTCTTTGCCTTTCTGAAAAATGTAGTATGGTGGTATGCTCTACTCCTTTACATAATCCTTCTTTCTTGAAGTTTGGGTCCCTACATTTTTAAACTTGGGTCACATAAGAGATAATTCTCAGAATGAGTATTTATTATGAAACCTCTCTTCTGTAACTCACAGACTAGATATTAAATCATGCTGCCTAGGAAATAAAAATCTCACATACTCTTGCTGAGTTTCAGAAACATTTTCATTTCATTTCCTCTTCTCTTACCATAACAGCAAGTATATGTCTTTGTTTGCCTAGTGTTTCTAGAACAATCCTATTATTGCTAGACTTACCATTTCTTGGACTAGGGAAGTACACCTTCTTGAGTTTTTCTCTCAGCCTTGATTAGATCAGAATATATAATGTCATGTGTCTCTAAGATAATTATTGACCCTTGACTAGCTCATATTTTACCACTTTCTCTCCCTTCCAGGTCCTTCACCTACATAAATATGAGTACTATCATTGGAATTGGAGAAAGTTAAATGATCCCGAAAGAGAAAGGAAAGAAAAAAACTGAAAATGGTTAGCTGCTATTTAATAATCTGATATGAAGGGCAAACCCATCATCAAGAATTGGTCATGGCCAGAATCATAGATTTAGAGATGATTTTGGAGGTAGAATTCATCCTTAAAATCCAATAAAGGACAAGAAACACACTTTCCAAGGGAGGCATACAAAAGCAAAATTCATGGCCCACCAAATAAAGTTATCTACTTTAACTGGGAATTTATATGCTCCCAAACCTGCTTGTGATTCTCTTTACATATATCTAGGAAGTAGTATAATTAATATGTGAACTGAAATCTTCTAACTCAAAATACAGTTGTTATTTTGCTTTTATGCCAGAGCAAAAGTCTGATGGATGTTAAAATCCACTAACTAGTTTAACCCTCACATCCACAGAAGTTTATTTTCTTCACAAGATCTCAAGTCAGGTCAAAAGCTCATTTAGGATTTGCAAAGCTATTCTGAGCCACAAAAGCCAGGTAGAAGAAAGCAAAATCATAAACTAAAGTTAAGGACTGGAATTAAAGGCAAGATACAATTAGAAGAGAAAGATGAAAAAGAACACGATAAAAGAATGCCTGCCCTTTGATCCAGCCATACCATTGCTGGGATTGTACCCCCAAAGAGATCATAGATAAACAGACTTGCCCAAAAATATTTATAGCTGCGTTCTTTGTGGTGGCAAAAAATTGGAAAGCAAGGGTATGCCCTTCAATTGGGGAATGGCTGAACAAATTGTGGTATATGTTGGTGATAGAATACTATTGTGCTCAAAGGAATAATAAACTGGAGGAATTGGAGGAACTGGAAAGACCTCCAGGAATTGATGTCGATTAAAAGGAGCAGAGCCAGAAGAACATTGTACACAGAGACTAATATACTGTAGTAAAATCGAATGTAATGGACTTCTGTACTAGCAGCAATGCAATGACCCAAGACAATTCTGAGGGATATATGGAAAGGAACACAACCCATATTCAGAGGAAGAACTACAGGAGTAGAAACACAGAAGAAAAACAACTGCTTGGACACTTGGGTTGATGAGGACATGATTGGGGATGTAGACCTGAAAAGACCACACCCATGTAACTATCAATAATGTGTAAATAAATCTTGACTGACACACATAATAAAACCAGCGGAAATGTGAATTGGCTACAGCAGAGATGGGCAGGGGGCTGAGGGGGTGAAGGGGAAAGTAAAAACATGACTTATGTAACCATGGAAAATTTTTCTAAAAATAAAAAAATATTATTAAGAAGAGAAAGATGAATAGTTAGTTGGTAGAGCCAAATTTCAAACTGATATTACCAATTAGAGTTTAAACTTACCTCTAAGAACTACTTTAGATGTATCTCAAATGTTTTAATTGCTTTCTCCCTTTTGTCATTCTCTTTAATGAAATTATAGTGTCTATGATTTGTGCTTTGACTTATTTATTCTTTAGATTATTTAGTTTAGATTTATTTTTCATCATGATTCTGCTGCCTTTTGTTGGATGCAACATTTGGTTGTAAATTTTTTGTTCTCTATTTTATGGTCAATTTTCTGAAGGTGCAACATACTCCTGAGTAAAATATCTATTCCTTTTAATTCTCATTCAGTTTTCTATAGAAGTCTATCATAACTCACTTTTCTAACATTTTATTTATCTCCTTAACTTGATATTTATTCTTGCTCGAATTTATCAACTTCTGAGAAGGAAATATTGAGGTGCTAGTAAAGATTTTCTGTTTCTTCCTGTAACTCATGTAATTTTTATAGGAATTTGGGTGCTATGCCATTTGCTGCCTATATATTTAGTATTAATGGTTTCATTTTCTAAGGAGCCTTTTAAAATATGTAATTTCCCTCCTTATCTCTTCTTATTAGAGTAAAATTTTGCTTTTGCTATCTGGGAATATGAAAGCTACGCTCCTTTTCTTTTCTTTCCTTTTCTTTCTTTTTTTTTTTAAATTTTAGCTGAAGCATAATAGATTCTTCCCCAGGCCCTTACAGTAACTGTGTGTGTCTCTCTACTCTAAATGTATTTCTTGTAGAGAGAATATTGTGGGATTTTTGCTTTTAGTGATCTCTGCAGTCCCTTTCCATTTAAGGGCGAGTTTATCCCACTCATATTCACAGTTATTCTTGTTACCTCCATCTTATTTTTCTCATGTTTATCTCTCTCTCTCTCTCTCTCTCTCTCCACCCTTTCTCTGTTCACAATTTTTTTTCTGGTCATCACTTTCTCCCAAATCATTCTCCTTTTGATGAATTCTCTTTCTGCCTTATAGAGAAAGGTAGACTTTCATAACTGGCTGGGTGTGGGCATTATTCCCACTTTGAGCTAATTCAGATGAGAGTAAAGTTCAAACATTGCCCACCATGCTCCCATCTTCTCCTCCACTGTATTGGAGTCCCTCTCAATATGAGGTGATATGCCCCATTCCATCTCTCCCTTCCTTTTCTCCCTGCCTATTCTAATTTCCTGTTCCTTAATTGTACCCCCAATATCAAACCATCCTATTCTACTTAGTCCCTTTCTTCTTTCTTATTCCCTTAATAGTGATAAAGTTCTAAAGTATTTTAAGTACTTTACATGACTCAAGTATCACATATATCTTAAATACCTAAATTTTTCCTTCCCACGTTTAAATGTATTTGATTCAACATGTTTGAAACAAATCTCACTTTTCTTAACATTTTTATGTTTTTCTTCAATGTAGAATTTTCTTACTGAATTTAGTTTCCAGCTACTTTTAAAAATACTGCATTTACTTATTTAGAATAGTGTTACCAAAAACTAGCTTACTGAGGTCATTTACTGCGAATCTATTCCATTGATCCACCCTTTTTTCTCTTATCTAGTATCAAAACCATAACGTTTTGATGACCACTGTTTTATAGTGTATTTTAAGCTTTGGTACTGCTAGGCCTCCATTCATATTTTTTTTCATTATTTCCCTTGATATTCTTGATCTTTTGTTCTTGCAGATGAACTTTGTTATAATTTTTTTCTAATTCTATAAAAAAGTATATTTTGGTAGTCTGATAGGTATGGCACTGAATAAGTAGATTAATTTGGGTAGGATTGTCATTTTTATTATATTAGCTCTTCCTGCCCAAGAGCAGTTAATGTTTTTTCCAATTGTTTAGATTTAGTTTTAGTTGTGTGGAAAGTGTTTTGTAGCTGTGTTCACATTATTCTTGTGTTTGTTTTGGCAGATACATTCCTAAATATTTTATAATGTCTAGAGTGATTTGAATTGGAATTTCTCTTTCTAACTCTTGATGCTGAGATGTGTTGGAAATATATAGAAATTCTGATAATTAATGTGGGTTTATATTGTACCCTACAACTTTACTAAAGTTCTCAATTATTTCCACTGGCCTTTTAGTTGATTTACTGGGGTTCCTTACCATCATATCATCTGCAAAGAGTGATAGTTTAGTGTCCTCACTGCCTACTTTCATCTCTTTAATTTATTTTTCTTCTCTAATTGCTACTGATAGTATTTCTAGTACAAATTGAATAAAAGAGGTGATAAGGGACATCCTTACTATGCTCTTGATCTTATTGGGAAGTCTTCTAACTTGTCCCCATTGCAGATGATACATGTTAATGTTTTAAATATATAGTATTTATTATTTTGAGGACAGACCCTTTTGTTTCAATTGTTTCTAGTGTTTTCAATAGATATAGGTGTTGTGACATTTCGGGGAATTCTGGGAAGATGGTGGCTTAGAAGCAGCAAGGCTCCAAACCTTTATAAACCCTTCAACAGCAATCATGGATATAGGGCTTCAAAGGGATAGAAAACCAAATCTAACAGCAGAACAGAGCTGGGGGATCCTCCAGTTGAACCCAACATAAAAGGTATTCAGAAAAAAAGAGAAAAAAAGCCTGAATTCTTTTAACTGTCCTGTGGGAGGGGAAAGACAGAGGGAAGATCCCATGTCCCCTCCCCCATCCTATGTACTGAGTCTCCAGCAGATCCTGGAATCTTAGGGTGGGTGGGGGCTCTAGTCCAGAAGGAGCACTGTGACAGACTCAAGGCTCTGATCACAAACAGCAGGGAGGTAACTGGGGAAGAAACCCAGAGAGGTTGAAGAAACTGCTCCATCTTGCACTGTTCCCCCATTTTTCTTGAGTTTTTTTTTTAATCTTAGGGCACTTGGAGCTCTGCACATCAACACCACTCTGACTTAATCCCATCAATAAAGCAGATAAGAAGTCTTCAGAGGGCAGGGAAGCTACAAGATCCCTCCCCAATTGACTGAAGTGAAATTAGGCAAAATCACATCTTTAGCTTTTACTACCAGCTGGGGAAGATCTGGTATCAGGTCCCACTAAATTAATTAGTCAACAGAGCAGAGAAAAAGCCTTTCCAGGACTGAAAATCCCAAACCTACATATAAAAAATGATCAAAGGAGTAAGATTACAGATGATTATGGGGGGGAGGGGAAGGAAAAATATGAATAAAAAACAGAAAAAGAAAAAAGATACTATGATCGACACCTTCTATCCAGAAATTGAACAAAGGGAAAATGGATCAGAAGAAGATCAAACAACACCAAGAAAAAACATAGAAACTTCAGTGAAATGGACAGGCTTTGGAAGAACTCAAAATTTAATTAACTCAAGACTCAAAATTCAATTAACTAGAGAACTCAAAAAACAATCAGCAGAGGCTGAAGACAATTGGGTAAAGAAAATACATGAACTTAAACAAGAAAATAGTATCTTGAAAGCCAAAATTGAACAACTTGAAAATGAGGCAAAGAAAGTGAAAGATAACCTACAAAGAAAATCAGACCAGAAGGAGAAGGATGACCAAAAAGCCAAGGAAGAAAATCAGTCTTTAAAAATTAGAATCCAATAACTAGAAGCAAATGACTTCACAAGATAGTAAGAATATATAAAACAAAATCAAAAGAATAAAAAATGAGGAAAATATAAAACACCTCATTGATACAACCACAGACCTTGAAAATAGATCCACAAGAGACAATTTGAGAAGTATTAGACCACCAGAAGATCATGACCAAAGGAAAAGCCTGGATAGCATCCTACAGGAAATTATCCAAGAAAACTGCCCTGACATTCTAGAATAAGAGGGGAAACTGGAGATTGAAAGAATCTACAGTTTTTCTTCTACATTTAATCCTCAGCTGACAATGCCCAGGAATGTTATAGCCAAATTCAGGGACTACCAGACCAAGATAAAAATATTACAAGCTGCTAAGAAGAAGTCATTCAGATAACATGGAAACACTGTTAGGATAACACAGGATCTGGTTGTATCTACACTGAAGGACAAGATGGTATGGAAAACGATATTCTGGAAAGCAAGGGAACTAGGTCTAAAATGAAGAATCAACTATCCAGCAAATCTGACTATATTCTTGCAGGGGAAAGTATCGTTATTTAATAAAATTGAAGACTTCCAAGCATTCATAAAGAAAAAAATTGTACTTAAACAGAGAATATGCTTCCCAAACATAGAACTCAAGAGAATCACCAAAAGGTAATTAAGAGAGGGGGGAAAAAAACCATAGCCTTTTCTTTAAGGGACCCAATGAGTTCAAATTATTTGTATCCCTATAAGAAAAGATGATATTTATAACTCTTAAAATTTGTTATTATCATCAGGGTAGCTAGAAGAAGCATATTTAGAGGGAACAGTGACAAACTGTATAGGATGAAATTACAAAATTATATATATATAGATATATATATAGATATAGATAGATATAGATATCGGTATAGATATTGTAAGATAATATAAGTAATGGGGTCACCAGGGATATTAAAATCAACTATGGGGTTTGTGGGAACACTCTCTGGGATGTAAGAGAGACTAAAACTGGACACTGAAGTCTTGTACAGCTACACCACTCCCAAATGGAAAATAACAGCCAACTGTCACTCTGGCCAGAGGCCTTGAATTTACTGACAAGGTAACAAGGTGAAATTAAGTTTTAATTAGAAACAACTAAAAGGAGGGATAGGAATGACTACTCTAAAATCTTAACACCTAATAACAAAACCCAAAGGGACAGGGAAGGACTTATTCA
>NC_058132.1:518135297-518155948 GCF_016433145.1 Gracilinanus agilis
TATATATATATATATATATATAGAGAGAGAGAGAGAGAGAGAGAGAGAGAGAGAGAGATAAAAGCAAAGGAAAAAGAGACAATTTATATTCCATAAAGAATCTTGTGATCTTGTGGGGGGAACAGAGGAGAAGACCAATACACTGGAATGGTAAAGAGGTGGGAGAGAGGAAAGACTGAATTCTTAAATGGATTGAAATTAACTTAAAGAAGGAAGAACAATCAGATCCATTGGAGCACATATTTGATTCCCACCCTGTAGATAAGTAGAAGGATAACAAATGGACTGGTGGGGAGGGAAACAATATTAGGCAGGGAGAGTATGTGGGGGGTAGCTTAAAAAGACCCTAAAGAACAATAAGAGGGACATAAGAAGGGTAGGTGGAGAAAGGGAAGTACAATAAAGGAGGAGACTAAGAGGACTGATTAAAAACAAAAAAAAAACTAGCATAGAAGGTAATAGTGAAAGAAGAAAAGGCAGGACAAGGAGAGGAAATCAAAATGTTTGGGAATACACAGTTGATAATTTTAACTCTGAATATGAACTGGATGAACTCTCTCATAAAACAGAAGCAGTTAGCAGAGTGGATTAGAAAACAAAATCCTACCATATGTTGTCTACAAGAAACACACATGAGGCAGGTAGACATAAAAAGAGTAAAAATAAAAGGTTGGGAAAAAATCTATTCGGCTTCAACTGAGAAAAAGAAGGAAGGAGTTGTAGTCATGATTTCTGATAAAGCCAAAGTAAAAATAGATCTGGTTAAAAGAGATAGGGAAGGTAATTACATCCAGATAAAATGTAGTATATACAATGAAGAAATAGCAGTACTCAACATGCATGCACCAAATTGTATAGCATTTAAATTTCTAAAGGAGAAACTGGTAGAACTAAAGGAGGAAATAAATTGTAAAACAACACTGTTAGGAGACCTGAACTTTCCCCTGTCAAATCTAGATAAATCAAACCAAAAAAAAATAAATAAGAAAGAGATAAGAGTGGTGAAATAAATCCTAGAAAAATTAGAGTTAATAGATATATGAAGAAAAATAAATTGGGCCAAAAAGGATTACACCTTCTATTCAGCAACACATGGCACATACACAAAGACTGACCATGTACTAGGGCATAGAAACATGGAAAACAAATTCAAAAGAGCATAAATAATAAATGCAAACTTTTCAGATCATAAATAAAATAAAAATAATAACTAGTAAGGGTACATGGATAGGAAAATAAAAAAAACTAATTGGAAACTAAACAATATGATTTTCCAAAATCATTTAGTTAAAGAAAAAATCATAGAAACAATTAATAATTTCATTATAGAGAATGACAATGATGAGACATCCTACCAAAATCTGTGGGATGCAGCCAAAGCAGTACATAAGGGAAATTTATATTTTTGAGTCCATATATTAACAAATTAGGTAGGGAAAAGATAAATAAATTTGGGCATGAAAATAAAAAAAAAAATTAAAAAATAGAAAGCAAACAAATTAAAAATCCCCAGATGAAAACTAAATCAGAGATCATAAAAAATAAAGGAAAATTAATAAAATTGAAGGTAAAGGAATTATTTAATTAATAAATAAGACCAAAAGCTTGTACTTTTTGTTTTTGTTTTTGTTTTTTAATTTTTTTGTTGTTTCCCTTCTGATTTTGGTAGCATTGGTTTTGTTTGTACAAAAACTTTTTAGTTTATTTTAATTAAAATTATTTATTTTACATTTTGTAATTTTTTCCTATCTCTCTTTTTTTAAACCCTTAACTTCTGTGTATTGTCTCATAGGTGGAAGATTGGTAAGGGTGGGCAATGGGGGTCAAGTGACTTTCCCAGGGTAACACAGCTGGGAAATGTCTGAGGCCAGATTTGAAGCTAGGACCTCCTATCTCTAGGCCTGACTCTCAATCCACTGAGAGACCCAGCAGCCCCAATTTTTTCTAACACTTGTTTGGTTTTAAAATCTTTTCTTTCCCAAAGATCTGACAAGTATACTATTCTGTGTTCACCTAATTTACTTGTAGTTTTCTTCTTTATATATTCAAGTCATTCACACATTCTGAATTTATCTTCATGTAGGGTGTGAGATATTGATCTAAACTTAATCTCTCCCATATTGTTTTCAAGTTTTCCCAGAAGTTTTTGTCAAATAGTAGATTTTTGTCCTAAAAGCTGGGCTCTTTGTGTTTATCATAGATTGTCTTGCTGATGTCACTTAGTCCAAGTCTATTCCACTGATCCTCCCTTCTGTCTCTAAGCCAGTACAATATTGTTTTCATGACCACTATTTTATAGTACAGTTTAAGATCTGGTACTGTGAGGCCATCTACTTTTACTTTTTTCCATTATTTTGCTTGATGTTCTTTAATTTTTGTTCTTCCAAATGAACTTTGCTGTATTTTTTTTCTAATTCAGTAAAAAAAAGTTTCTTTGTACTTTTATATGTGTGGCACTAAATAAGTAAATTAATTTGGGTAGAATGGTTATTTATATTATGTTAATTCATCCTACCCATGAGCAATCAATGTTTTTCCAATTGTTTAGATCTAGTTTTAATTGTTTGGAAAGTCTTTTGTTGTTATGTTCATATAATTCCCGTGTTTGTTTTGGTAGATAGATTCCTAAGTATTTTATATTGCCTAGGGCAGTGATAGAAAACTATGGCCTGTGGGCCAGATCAGGGCCCTTTGAAATGTTCTATCTGGCTGTAGGACATTATTCCTAATCTAAAAATTACAATGAGCAGGATACAATACAATGAAACTTCAAAAGAGTTGCCTTATATACAGCCTGACAGATGAGTATTTCCTTTCCTTTGGCCCCCTCTTTAAAAAGTTTGCCCATCACTGGTCTAGGATGATTTTAAAAGGTATTTCTTTTTCTAACTCTTGCTGCTGAGATGTGTTGGAAATATATAGAAATGCTAATGATTTATGTGTATTTATTTTATTTCCTGCAACTTTGCTAAAGTTGTAGATTATTTCCACTAACTTTTTAGTTGATTCTCTATAATTTTTTACGTAGACCATCATATCATGTGCAAAGAGTGATATGATGGTCTGCTCATTGCCTATTTTAATACCTTCAATTTCTTTTTCTTCTCTAATTGCTACTGCTAGTGTTTCTAGTATAATGTTAAATAATAGAAGCAATAATAGGCATCCTTGTTTCACTCCTGATCTTATTAGGAAGGCTTCTAATTTGTTCCCATTGCAGATGATGATTGTTGATGGTTTTTAAGATATACACTGTTTATTATTTTTAGGAAAGGCCCTTCTATTCCTGTACTTTCTAGTGTTTTCTATAGGAATGGGTTTTGAATTTTGTCAAAGGCTTTATTGGGATAATCATGTGATTTTTCTTGGTTAATTTGTTGATATGTTCATTTATGTGTATGGTTTTCCTAAAATTGAACCATCCTTGCATTCCTGGCATAAATCCCACCTGATCATAATGAATAACCCTCACAATCACTTGCTGGAGTCTTTTTGTTAGTATTCTATTGAAGATTTTTGCATCTACGTTCATTAAGGAGATTGGTCTGTAGTTTTATTTCACTGTTTTTGGTCTACCTGGCTTTGGGATTATTACCATAGTTAGATCACAAAAAGAATTTGGTTAAACTCCTTTGTTTATTATGTCAAATAATTTGTATAGTATTAGGATTGCTTGTTCTTTGAATGTTTGATAGAATTCACTTGTGAATCCATCTGGTCGTGGGGATTCTTTCTTAGGGAGATCTTTGATAGTTGTTCAATTTCTTTTTCTAATATGGGATTACTTTATTATTGTATTTCTTCTGCTGTTAATGTAATGTAGGCAACTTATATTTTTATAAATATTCATCCATAACACCTAGATTGCTATATTTATTGCCATATAATTGGGCAAAATAGTTCTTATTGATTGCCTTGATTCCTCTTCATTAGAGGTGAGGTCTCCCTTTTCATCTTTGATACTGTTAATTTGGTTTTCTTCTGTCCTTTTTTTATTAAATTGAGCAGTACTTTGTCAATTTTATTTGTTTCTTAAAAGTACCAGCTTTAGGAGAAATTTGGGGAATTCTGGGAAGATTGTGGCTCAGAAGGAGCAAATCTTAAAACATCTGCACCCTTTTACACCAAGTTAGAAAACAATGCTCTTCAAGAAGAAAGAAGACAAAATTTAATAATGGGACAGAGCAGGGGGAGCCCAACTGCAGCCCAACTAAAGAGGTAGGCCAAGAAATAGCTTGAATTCTTGAACTGTGAGTACAAGGGTATAGAAGGGGAATTCTAGGATGCCTCCCCCACATGGTCTCCAGCAGCTCCTGAAATCTCAGGGCCAGGGGATGGGGGAAGGCTGTACACAGGCCCAAAGAGAGGACCTTGCTGGCACTGGACTAGAGGAGTTGAACACAGACACTGGAGAGGTGACTGAAGGAGAAAACCAGAGAAACATAACAGAAACTCATGGAATATGGTGGTTTAGAGAGAGCCAAATATCAGACTGCATGCCACTTGGCTTCCTCACACAGAGATAGAGAACAAAGGGCTTCAACAGGAAAGAAAACCAGATAAAACACAAGGATAGCACAGGGGGACCAAACTGCTGGACAGCTAAGCTCAGTGGAAATGCTTCTTCTTGTCCCCTTAAGATTTTTTCTTTTTTCTTTTTTTCCCTCCTTTTAGCCTTAGGGCAGATTAATCAGTAAGACTAATCCAATCAATATAGCATTAATCTCATCAATTGGACAGACAAGAAGTCTTCAGAGAGCAGAGAAAGTAACTACAAACCTACATTGCCAGGTGAGGGAAGATCTTTCATCAAAGATCATTAAATACTTCTGCTCAAACTAGAAGAACAGAAAAGGAAAAAAAAATATGATTAAACAACAGAAAAAGAGAAAACAAATGACAATTGACAACTTCTTCCAAGGAAATGAAAAGAGAGCAAATGAAATAGAAATAGGAGAAGAGGAAGAATTTTTGCAGTGAATTGGACAGAGGCTTTGGAAGATCTCAAAATTCAACTTCAGGAAATCATAAAGCAATTAAGAGAGGCAGCTGAAGACAATTTTAAAAAGAAAATACATGAAATAAAACAAGAAAATAAAGTATTAAAAGCCAGATTGTCCAGCTTGAAAATGAAGCAAAGAAGGGAAAAGATGATCTGCAAAGAAAATCAGACCAGAAGGGAAAGATGACCAAAAAGCCAGGGAAGAAATTCAGTGTGGATTAGAAACCAAAATCCCACCATATGTTGTCTACAAGAAACACATAGGAGGTAGGTGGACATACACAAGTTTAAGGTTCAGGGTTTGAGCAAAGTCTTTTTGGCGTCAAATGAGAAAAAGAAGGCAGGAGTGGCTATTATGATTTCTGACAAAGCCAAAGTAAAAATAGATATGATTAAAAAGACAGGGAAGGTCATTACATCCTGATTAAAGGCAGTATAAACAATGAGGAAATAACACTGCTCAATATGTATGCACTGAGTGGCATAGCACCCAAATTCATAAAGGAGAAACTGGCAGAGCTCAAGAAGGAAATAGATAGTAAAAGCATACTAGTGGGAGATCTAAATATTCCTCTTTCAGATCTAGATAAATCAAACCGAAAAATAAATAAGAAAGAGGTAAGAGAGGTGAATGAAGTCCTAGAAAAATTAGATTTAGTTCATATGTGGAGAAAAATAAATAGGGACAAAAAGGAATACACCTTCTTTTCAGCTGCACATGGCACATTCACAAAGATTGACCATGTTATAGGGCATAGAATCATTGCAAACAAATGCAAAAGAGCAGAAATAATAAATGTAACCTTCTCAGATCATAATGCAATAAAAATAATAATTAGTAAGGGCACCTGGACAGGCAAATCAAAAACCAAGAGTTGTTTTTATGAATTAAAAATATGTCAACCTTTGGTTAATATGTTTTAAAAAGGGAAAAAAATTAAAATCACTAATATCACAAATATAATGGGTGAATATATCACTAATGAAGATGTCATAAAAATTATAATTGAGTTATTTTGTCCAATTATACGCCCAAAATTTAGCATTTTAACTCAATGGGATACTACTAACAAAAAATGTAAATTGCCTAGACTGATAGATAAGAAACTAGAATATATAAATGAACCAAATTTAGGAAAAAATGACCAAGCCATAAATGAAATTCCTCAGAAAAAATATCATGACCAGATGGATTTGCAAGTGAATTTTACCAAATATTTAAAGGTCAACTAATTTGGATATTAAACATTTTTTGGAATAAAAAGTAAAGAAGGAGGCCTACCAAATTCACTTCATAAAGCAAATATCATAGTAAACCAGTAAGAGCAAAAAAGGGAAAAATTTAAAAACTAATTTCTTTAGTGCATATGATTCAAAAATCCTAGATAAAATACAAGTTTTGAGACTACAACTATATATCATAAAGTTTGTGCATTGTTACCAAAGAGGTTTTATTGAAGTATGTAGGGAAGGTTTAATACAAAGAAAATCATTCACAAAATTGATTATATCAATAAATACAAAGAAATGTATTTTTACAAAAACAATATTCATTACTATTAAATACTATTGAATATATCATTACATTTTCCCCTTAAAATGATCAGAAGTACCTGCCTAAAACTATCAGAAAAAATTATTTGCAATAGTTATAAGCTAGCAGCCTTCCCATTTAGATCAGGAGTGAAACAAGCAATTTGAAATTATGTCCAAATATTTGTAAAATTGTCTGTATCTTTAGATTGAATAAGTACCACAAAGAATTGCAGAAAGGAAAAGAATCTAATTTTTAAAAAGTATTCATAGCAACTCCTTTTGTGGTGGCAAAAACTAGAAATTGGAGAATTTCCTATCAGTTCAGGATTGACTAAACAAGTTGGGCCATTGGATTGTTGTGGAATGCTACTTCTCTCTAAGAAATTACAAGCAGGTTCATTAAGCAAACATGGAAAGACAAAATGAAATATGAAGAGTGAAGTGAGCATAAACAAGAAAACATTTTATAAAACAAGAGAAATATAGTTTGAAGAATAATTGTAAATGTCCACCTTCAGAGAAAGAACTGTTAAAAAAACATGGTTCTGATATTTTATAGATGCATATATGTATACATAAAAACCTACATGCATATGTGATATATATGTAATCAAATGGTGCTTTATCTCTTGCAGAAGGATCTTTAATGTAACAAACAAATTAAAACAAAAGAATGACAGAGAATTATTCTAAGTGACTGAAAATGCCGACATTTAGAAGAACACTTGGGGTCATATAACTCAATCCCCTTTCTTTGTAGATGAGGAAATTAGAACCTTAAGTGTTTATTAACCCAAATTCACTCAGTCACTAAGAATCAAAAGAAAAATTATCATATACAGTCATCCCTTGCTATATCACAGTCCACTTATCATGATTTCAGTGTATCATGAGTCAAAATATATATATATATATATGTATATATATGTATGTATATACATGTATGTATACATATGTACATATAATCTTGTATTATGGAGTTTTATTTATATCATAGGATTTTGTTCAAAGTACATAAGTTTTAGAGTGATGAAAGTGTTTAAGAGCATATGAAGTATTTATAAGAATATGGAAAAGGTTAATAAGAGTGTGGAAAAGGTTTATAAGAGAGTGGGAAGTTTTTATAAATATATATATATATATTCCTGATACTTCACAGATTTTCACCTATTACAGGCATCTCTGGAACATAACTCCTGAAATAGGTGAGGGGTCACTGTAGTTACTTTGACGTTCAATATTGTACTCTTTTCATTGCACAACATCATCCTCTAGTTCAAAAACTCTCTCATTCCAGGATATTAGCTTTTCTAATGTTTCCACTTTTTCAAACAAAACTATTTTCTCTTAGTTTTCAAAGAAGTGGTTTATAGAAGAGAAGTGCCCTCCATGCCTAGACATAACATGAAATATGGTAAGGAAAAATAGAAAAAATTAACCAACAAGAATTCTTGAAAGTCTTACTCATTGCTTCACAGGCTTCAGTATTTAAAGTTATAGTTCTGTTTCTTTTAGCAATACATTCCTGTTAAATCAACTATATAGTGTAATGCAGTGATGGGCAAACTATGCCCCGTGGGCCAGATGCGGCCCTTCTTCTTCATAATCTTTAAGTCATTAATAGGGCTTAGTATCAGAAAAATATATGGATTTTATAAAATGTATCATTGTTATTTTTAATAAATTATATTGGCCCACCTAAAGTTTTCTTTCCTTTCCTTTGGCCCCCTCTTTAAAAAGTTTGCCCATCACTGGTGTAGTGTATGGAATCCATGGAAATAAAGTATTGCACAGTTAAACACTGTTTCAGATATTTAATATCTCTGCAACCCAGGTGTATCAGCTAATTTCTTAGTCTATATTTCCCAACAACAGGTTATAATAATGGTTCCTAATTTATGAGGTCATGGTGAAGTTCAAAAAATATGTGGACAATGTTGGAAAGCTTTAGATAAATGTTGGCTATTAGTAGTAGTAGAAAATTAAAAACCTCAAATAACCTTCTGCATGGATAATTTTAAAAATCAATTCTAATTCAATTTCTGATATTTTAATTAAAATAGTAAGTAACAGAGCCTTTGCTTCCAGGGCTTATGGAATCTCATGGATTTTAGGACATTAGGTCATGTGTTCGCCAGCCTAAATAGAAAGGATGAGTGAAAACATTTTGTTAAGTTTGGCCCCTACTCAAACCCAATGTATTTTATGTGTCAAATTGACTCAAACCTTTCAAGGATAGAATGCAATTTATTTTTTGGCAAATGTACCAGTTTCTGACTTGAAGAAAAAACAAATGAGAAAAATTACCATAACATTTCTTAGACATCAAAACAATATTTGGATGAGTTAGTATAAATCAATCAACCAATAGAGTGCTTCATTAAAATACTCTAAAAGTAAAAATTAATAGGAAAATATTTCATTAAAATGCATAAAAATCTCTCAGTCTGAGCTTCCATACCTCATATATTTGGTCTTTTTGATTATACACTTTAACTTGGATGACATTTGATCTCTGGTTCAAACTGGTTTCTTCGACTGCATTTGCCATCATGAAATGAGCATGAGGCTAAATGTTATGAAATCTAATGTCTTTTCATGGCTTTGTCACTAGGTAGTTATCTAGTTTGGGGCAACTTTTATGGACTTAGTTTCCTTATTATTAAGATGAGAAACAATGGGATAAATGACGTCAACATTCTTGTACATCTGACATTGAGTGATTCTGTGCTTGTTATACCATGAGACAGGAAAGAGAGAGGTAACTGGAGACAGAAAAAAAAAAGAAAAAGAAAAACTGAATTTAAGATTTCTCTGACATTTATCAGTTTTTATGACTTACAGTTAAATCACATAACCTTTTAAACCTAGATAACCGGAAAAATGAAATTCTTTTCATACACAGAGTGTGGCTATAAATATTTTTCTACAAGTCTTTTCTTTATTATCTCTTTGGGGCATAAACACAGCAGTGGTATGGCTAGATAAAAGGGCAGGCAGTCTTTTAAAACCCTTTGGGTATAGTTCAAAACTGTCTTCAAGAATGGTTGGATGAATTCATAATTCCATCAGCAATGCATTAATGTCCCAATTTTTCCACATGCCTGCCAACATTTGCCACTTTTCTCTGTTATCATATTAGCAAATCTGCTAGGTGTGGAGTGGTACCTCAGAGTTGTTTTGATTTGCATTTCTCTAATTATAAGAGATTTAGAACACTTTTCATGTGCTATTTGATAGTTTTGATTTCTTTATCTGAAAATTGCCTATTCATGTCCCTTGCACGTTTATCGATTAGGGAATGGCTTGATTTTTTTGGATAATTGATTTAGCTCCTTATGAATTTGAGTAATTAGACCTTTGTCAGAAGCTTTTGTTATAAAGATTTTTCCCCAATTTGTTGCTTCCCTTCTAATTTTGGTTTCTTTGGTTTTGTTTGTACCAAACTTTTTAAATTTAATTGAATCAAAATCATTTTACATTTTGAAATATTCTCTCTCTTGCTTGGTCTTAAAATCTTTCCTTTCCCATAGATCTGAAAATAAACTATTCTATGTTCACCTAATTTACTTATAGTTTCCTTCTTTATATTTAAGTCATTCACCCATTCTGAATTTATCTTGGTGTGGGGTGTGAAATGTTGATCTAAACCTAATCTCTCCTATACTGTTTTCCAATTTTCCCAGCAGTTTTTGTCAAATAGTAGATTTTTGGTAGAAAGGTGGGAATAGCCACTGTATTAGTTGGTTTGGTTTAGCAGTTTTTCTTTGTTTTAAGGGAGCTCTAGTGGCAACATATATTGTTTTAGGGAAGATATTAAGATTTGCCTGATTTTGAGGAATCTTTGGTCTTCGAATTGTTCTTTATCTCACAAAACAGAATTGTATCTCTTTAACTTACATTCTATATCTCAATTTTCCCAAAATTTTACTTTTTGCCTTAGAAAAACTTTAAACAAAAAAAATTAGAAATGGACTATGAAGGTAGACATGTAAAAATAATTGTTTGGACTTTATAACAATTGTACATATATTTATAGAAATTACCATTAGGTGAAAATAAAATTCCTCAAAAACATCCTCAAAATACATATGTCAACAAACATATGGAATATCATCTTAAAGCTCAAAAGGATTTCTGACATTTATTGCAAGCTAAAATTATATATTTTTTAAAAAGCAGATGTTAGAGAATATTAAATAACTTACCATATGTCACATTAATAATTACACTTGCAACTAATACTTTAACTGAGATGTCTTAATTTTTTTATCATGTATTATTTTCCCCTTGAATTATTTTGTTTTCCCCCTTTCCATCTGTTCATTTACCTTTGACAATAAATCAGCACAGACTCATCTAATATTTAGAGAAAGAATGGTGGGAGCAGAAACGGACAAGAAAAACAATTACTTGATCACATGGGTAGATGGGAATATGATTGGGGATGTAGACTCTAAATGATAACCCTAATGCAAATATCAATAATATGGAAATAGGTCTTGATAAATGACACATGTAAAACATAATGGAATTTTGCTTTGGCTATGGGAGGGGGTGGGAAGATGGGAGGAAAAGAACATGAATCATGTAACCATGGAAAATTTTTCTTAATCAATAAAAAATTAAATTAAATTAAATTACAATAAAATAAAATTCATACATAACCTTACATACACGGTTTTTCCTAAGAAAGAAATTATCTTTTACTTGATTTTGAAGAACATTGAGTCAAATATTTTAATATAGTACATAAAATAAAAATCTATCCATTGAATCTATACTCTGCATCCAAGCTTTTCCAAAATTCTACTCATTAAGTTATGAAGTTACAAACTTTTGAAAGTTAGAATAGATTCATGTATACCTGTGAAAAGATAAATGCAGTGTTCATGACAAGAGGATACGCCTAAAAAGAAATGCACTTATTTTGAAAAACATGAAGTGACTGTGAAATTTAAATTACTACCACTGGCGAAAATGTCAACAGCTCAATCACATATCTTAAGTTTTAAATTGTTTTCCAATTTTTACTAGTTATATTTTTTAAAAATTCAACAAATATGATTGTATGGCAGATGACCTTCTTCCGGTAAGCAAGACATGTCTTTTTGAGCTATATGTTAAAATGATATGCTTTCTCCATTATTCTTTTACTATTGGAATAAAAAAAACCCATTTATATTAAATTACAAATATTTTCCTTATGATATATAAACAAGTAAAATGCATTATATAAAAAGATATGTGTGTTTATGAACACATACAAAACTAGTGTGACAAAACTTTGTTAAAATTAACATAGTTTTATTTTTCAGCAAAACATCAAAATAAATATTGGAAAATATATAGTAGAATGCATAAAACCTGATAATTGCAATGTAGACAAAATATTGTCTGTCAGATTTTGAGTTTTCCATTTAAGTGTATTGAAAGAAATGAATGCAGTTTTTATACTACATAGAAAAATAAAATATCACGGTCTTCAAATTCTACATTTCATTTTATTTTCAAAAGAAGTGTTATAGAAAGCTTTTTTTTATTTTCTAGGTAAAACAAAATTTTTTCCTACTTTTGCCATTTTTTTTGAAAAATAAAAATCAGACAGAAAATCCAGAATTTCTTTTTATTCTTTATTTTTAAAGTTGGAAGCCTTTTCTGACTTTACACTCTTATTTAAGATAGAGGCATTCATTTGCTTACAATTTCTATCATAGAATACTTTTTAGAAAGTCTATGGAGTTTAGGGTTTTTTAAAAATAAATTCCATGGTTACATAACTCAAGTTTTTATTTTCCCCTTCAACCCTTAAACCCCCACCCCCCTCCTCTGTAGCTAATTCGCATTTCCACTGGTTTTACTATGTGTGGTCAGTCAAGACTTATTTACACATTATTGATAGTTACATGGGTGTGGTCTTTTCAGGTCTACATCCCCAATCATGTCCCCATCAACCCAAGTGTCCAAGCAGTTGTTTATCTTCTGTGTTTCAACTCCTGTAGTTCTTCCTCTGAATGTGGGTAGTGTTCCTTTCCATAAATCCCTCAGAATTGTCTTGGGTCATTGTATTGCTGCTAAGACAGAAGTACGTTGCATTTGATTTTACCACAGTATATCAGTCTCTGTGTACAATGTTCTTCTGGCTCTGCATCAATTCCTGGAGGTCTTTCCAGTTCACATGGAATTCCTCCAGTTTATTATTTTTTGAGCACAATAGTATTCCATCACCAGCATATACCACAATTTGTTCAGCCATTCCCCAATTGAAGGACATACCCTCCTTTTCCAGTTCTTTGCCACCACAAAAAGTGCAGCTATAAATATTTTCTTACAAGTCTATTTATTTATGATCTCTTTTGGGTACAAACACAACAATGGTATGGCTGGATCAAAGGGCAGGCATTCTTTTACAGCCCTTTGAGCATAGTTCCAAATTGCCAGCCAGAATGGTTGGATCAGTTCACAACTCCACCAGCAGTGCATTAATGTCCCAATTTTTCCACAACCCCTCAAATATCCATTACTCTTTCCACTTTTCCACTTTTCCCTCTTCTTCAGGAATTTCTGGGCAATTTTCTCTGATAATTTCTTGTAAAATTCTATGTAAACTTTTCCTTTTATCATGATGTTCTGGTAAACCAATAATTCTTAAGTTGTCTCTTCTAGCTCTGTTCTCTAGATCTTTGGTTGAATCAATGAGGTGTTTCATATTCTCAAATTTTTCATTTTTTAAAATTGTGTTTAATATATTCTTGCTGCCTTGTGAAGTCATTTTCTTCTAGTTGTTGAGTTCTGTTTTTTAAAGACTGAATTTCATCCCTTGGTTTTTAGGTCATCCTTCTCTTTCTGGTCTGATTTTCTTTGTAGATCATCTTTTGCCTTCTTTGCTTCATTTTCAAGCTGGCCAATTCTGGCTTAAGACTTTATTTTCTTGTTTTAGCTCATGTATTTCCTTTTTCAAATTGTCTTCAGCCTCTCTTGATTGTTTTTTGAGTTCCTGAATGTCTTGACTTAATTGAGTTTTAAATTCTTCATTTAATTGAATTTTGAGATCTTCCAAAGTCTGTGTCCAGTTTGCTGGAACTACTTCCTCTTCTTCTATTTCTGTTTCATTTTCTCCCTTTTCAGTTCCTTGAAAGAAGCTGTCAATTGTCATTTCTTTTCTCTTTTTCTGTTGCTTACTCATGTTTTTTCCCTTCCTTGTTCTGCTAGTTTGAGCAGATATATTTAATGATATTTGATGAAAGATCTTCCCCCCAGGGGCAAAGATTTGTAGTTACTTTCTCTGACCTTGGAAGACTTCTCCTCTGTCCAATTGTTGGGATTAATCCTGTATTGATTGGATCAATCTGTCCAGAGGCTAAAACCTCAAAACTTATAGGGGAGGGAAAAAACAAACAAACAAACAAACAAACAAACAAACAAACAAACAAACAAACAAAAATTGTGAGGTGACAAGGAGCATTTTCTCTGAACTGAGCTCTCCAGCTCAGCAGTGGGGGTCCCCCTACACTATCCACTGTGTTTGATCTGGTTTTCTTTCCTCTTGAAGCCCTGAGTTCTCTATCTTGGTATGAGGAAGCTAAGCCCTCTGTGCTCTGGGGTTTGGATCTCCCTAAGCCACCATCTTCTGGGCATTTTTGCTGTGTTTCTCTGGTTTTCTCCTCCAGTCACCTCTCCTGTGCCTGTGTTTGACTCCCTCAGTCCTATGCCAGCAAGGTCCTCTCTCCTGACGAGTGCACCAACTGGCCCTGAGATTTCCCAGCCACTGGAGACTCTGAGCAGCATGTGGGGGAGGCTTCCTGGGATCCTGGGATTCCCCTTCTATGCCCTCAGTCCTGACAGTTCAAATATTTAAGCCTTTTTCTTGGTTTACCCCTTTAGTTGTGCTGCAATAGGGTTCCCCCTGCTCTGTCCCATTATTAAATTTGGTCTTCTTTCTTCTCGAAGCACATTGTTTTCTATCTCGGTGTGTAAGGGTGTGAGGTTTTAAGATTCGCTCAGTCTATGTCACCATCTTACCGGAACTCCCCCTGGAGTTTATGTTTATAACTTCACATTCCCAATTCAACATTACATCAGATGGTAGTTTTGGTAATTTTTTGTTTGTTTGTTTGTTTGTTTTGTCTAGTGTAGTACAGAGAGGGGGGGGCATAATAGTTTTGTAGGCTTTGGCTGAGTTCTAATGTCAGTTAGGAGTTTAGAATCTTGGGAAAATGTTTCAGTTGGACCTGGGAACTCGTGGAGGAAATCAGGGCCAGCCGAGCTCCTTATGGAGATTGAAACCTTAGCCTAGTTTTGCATTTTTTTGAGATTTGTTAATTTAGATAAAACCTTTGAATCTCCATACCCTACCTCATTTCCTACCTTCAATTCCCTTACCTAAATGTCTGAGAGGAGTGAATAAGGAGAGTGAATCAGAGTTAGTTCAAATCTGTGAGAGTTTAGCCCTACTCTTGTAGTAATTTATCTAGAGAGGTTTTGTATCCATCATCCTAATCCCTTTTGATTTCAAAATCTCCTTGAGAGCTGAGTAAAGGCAGAAACTTTCTCAGACTCCATTCCTGCTTTCCTTCCCCCACCTGAGGTTTCTCTAAGCAGCTGTCAGGGCTTCCTTGATCCTTTTACCCTGACAATCTAACCTGAGAAGACAATAAACCCCTTTGTGTTTAAAACAGACCTTCTGGGTTACTTCATTAGTTAATTAGTAAGAAAGGGAAGAAGAGGAATAGAATCAACATACTCTGGGATTGAGGGAAGCCGGGCTATCCATCTTGAAGGAAGTATAACTTCAAAAGAAGTCCCTTCCTGTGATATTAACTAAAGCCTGTAGTTAATTTCAATCAGTCTATTTCCCTTCAATGTTTGTCTTTACCCTAAGTCCTAGTCTGTATTCCCTACTGCTGTTTGCCTGTTTAGATTAGTTCATCCTCTCCCTGGAAATCTTTGTTACCTCAGTGTTATACTCCCTGAACTCAGACATTCCCTTATTTCTCCTACCACTTCAACTGCCATCTTTCACCACTGAACCTTCCTTATCCACTATATTGCCTTAACTTCCCTACTACCTAATCTATTCACTTGATTACCTCCAGCCTTGGATCCCTTGCTTTGTCTATTCCCTGATCCTACCAGTTATTACCCCTAGCTTCAGCCTCATATTATATTCTGCATCTCCCTATTACATCCTACCTAATCCCCATATTACCTCCCTTCCAAATCCCCTATAACACTAGAAAAGAAATGAAAATATGCCAGAAATGATAATGTAGAATGAGTTTTGAATTTTTAGTGGCCATGTCTGTTTTAGTCACAGTAAAACACAGAAGAAATACATAAATTCATAGATTCAATAATTGTTTAATGATCAATTAAAAATTCATATAACATTTTGTTTTAAGTTCCCATTGATCAGTGAATCCTGTGCAATTTATTATTCTCATTGATGAGTTGGATGAAGATATAATTGAAAGTCATAGCTAATCTTCAAATCACTCAAAACTGGGAGGAATAACTACATATTGAGTGAAGGTGCTAGAATTCAAAATGATATATTATTGGGAAAAATTAATAAGCTGAAATACATTAAAAATGAATCAATGATATTTGGGCAAAAAAAATAACATATTGTGACCAGGTCACCTTGGCTTGGCAATGGATCCCAAATAAAGAAAGAGCAAAATTTTAAGCATTAAAATAAAATAATTGACAAGATATTAGCCGAGAGAGAAGATTTAGGTAATATGATTTCTAATTATTAATTAGAGGAAAAATTAGTGTATTTCTCTTTTGGGAGGGGGAGAGCAAATAGATTCAATACTCAGAAATCAGAAAAAAGAGCTGTTGCACTCCACACAAGTGTCTGTTTTCAATAAAAGGAACAAGGAAATATATTGACCAGTATGGGGGCAGTTTTCAGGTAATAGTATGGGTTGCTTGAGATATATAATTGTGAGAAAATTCCTTTCATCAGTTTTTGATCTGACTTAGTTTTCTGGATAGAAATGTAAGGACCAAGGTCCTTAGATAAGGATCTCTAAGCAAGAGGTACATGTGGTCCAGATCCCAAGGCATGTAGGGCGAAATTCAAACAGTGCAATAAAGTTTTCTCAAAATTCCTATAACTGAATAAAGTTGTTGGGTTTTTTAAACCCATTGGGGAGAAATTAGATTAGACCTATATTTGAAAAGGAAAAGGAAATGAGTTTGAATTATAATTGAGTCAGACAATGGTGTCAGTGTGATTCACTCAATTCCCTTAGTTCTCAAAGAACTCAAAATGTTTAGGTTAAAAAGGAGTGAGAAATACCATAATTTCTGCCTTTAAATATTTGAAGAAGTCATCTGAAAGATTTTCTGGGACAGATTTAGGAACAATGGCTAAATCTTTTAAGTGAAAAATTTAGGTATTTTTTAAAGATTAGCTTCAAAATAAAGTGAAATGGGTTTCCTCTGCAAATAGTGAGTTCTCCCTAATTTGACCTGTTCAAGTGATAACTCTATTTTTACATACTCCATTTGCTGTAGTGAGGGTTCTTTGGATACGGATTGAGTTAGATGACCAGTCATATTCTTTGCAACTCTGAAATTGTATAATGCTTTGATTATTGATGATACTGCAATCTTTTTAAAAGCATTTTATTAAATCAGATATCTCAACTGGTCCATCCTGAGTGGTACAAAAACAAAAACAAAACATTCATTCCATTTACAGTACCACCAGAAATACTTGACTGTATATATATTATCTCTAATGCTGATTTCCTTGAGATCAATATGATCTTAGAATGATCATGAGGAAGAAGCATTGTTCTTTGGTAAGCCAAGGCATATAAAGAAAACATATTTTTTTAGTTTCCAAAACTAACAAACTTAGATTTCTCACTAATTGAATTCTAATTCTAATTAATTAATTCTTATTCTAAATTAAATTCTAATCATAACTTTTATTATTCTTCAAATTCCTTGTAGTGCAAACTGTTTTTTTATTATTTCATAAACATAGAAATTCATTGTGTCACTGTGCCATTATAGTACTGTCTAGTCACCATGTTTATTATGACTTCTTCATTACTTCTGAATTTCAATATCGCTAGTTTCTTTCAAGACTTTCCTCTAAAAATACCTTCTACATGAATCCTTTACAGATCCCTCAAGCTACTAGTACAAATCAACTAATCATCCTCCTTATCAACTTGTATTTATTTTGAATATTCATATATACATGTATGTTGGTTTCCTTATGGAAAGTTGCCTCCTTCAGGATAGTGTAGGATTAGGGAAACTATAAGATGACAGAGGTCAGTGACAATCAAGTCTCCCTAATCCCTGGTCTTTGGAGAAACACAAGCAGGTTTGACTGGAAGGGAGGGGCAGGAACTTGATGAGTACTCCTTCACCTCCCCCCTCCCTTTAAGCAGTTAGAAGACAGTTAACAGCTTGGTAATGGAGGATAGTCTAGCTTGGTAAGATGGTTAATGGGGAAAGGCTAAACTCCTTATGATGATTTCTTTCTCTGTATTATTTTCCCACAGGATAGAACTGGTGAAGCTTGATGTCTTAGAAGCTCACTAGCTCAGAGGTTAGGATTAACTTCAGGGCCACTAGTAAGAGGAACTTGGTTTATGGAGAATATATTTCCCCAAATTATCTGTAATCAGACACTGTTCCTAGATGATAAAGGTTTAATGATATCCGGAAAAGGGAAAGGAGAAATGACTTAGGATTGATAGGTAAGGAGAAAGCTACCTAATGCCACTGTGTCAAATAAGCAGCCCCTCCCCCCAAAGTAGGAAATGTATCTTGAATGGCTGATGTCCTCTCTAAGTCTCTAAATATTTTTCTTTCTAAACCTAGATAGCTGAACTAAGGTAGATTGTGGAATTGCTTGAAGGCCTAACAAAGTAAAACAGCTTTGGCTGTCAGAGACAGAATGGTTCTCAGCTCAGAGCCACACAGATTGCCCCTCTGATCAGATCCAAGAGCAAAGAGCCAGCACCAGGATCAGGACCAGGACCCAGGACTCTGCAAGCAAGGTGTCCTGCCTTTTTATACCAGGACTCCAAATGCGTTTAACTGCCCCCTCTCTTAGAGTTCTGGGGGGCACTATGGAATTATGTGTTGCATCTTGAACCCATCTCAGCAATATGGATCCCACAATAACCCCTGATTTCTAGTACCTTCTGCAGGCATGATGCATTTCTGCATACATCACTCTCATCTACACTACATTCAAACTAACTTCCCTATTAACGACTCAACACTATGCTCTCTATTTCTAATAAAATAAGACTATTCCTATGCCTTATTCTAAGTGCCTATCACTATCTAAGAAGGAAAAGGAAAGGAAACATAGGGAAAACAATGAAACAAAGTAACACAAGTGCAAAACTTAACTTTGCAACAAATACAGGTTGCAATAACTGTATCTAAGGAATGCAATAAAAATATCTTTGAAATACAATCAAATGCAAATTGCAAAAGGCTAAACTGTATCTCAACTTGCTAACTGTCTTATAACATAACAAAGTGTTAAACATGGTCAAAGTCTGCAAGCAAAGTGCTTGTAAGTAAACTATAAAACTGTGTTTAGGCACATACAATCATAAGCATCTAATTCTAATTTTTGTGTTAGTATCTTACTTAAGCTATATTAATGGTGTTAATACCCTATGTTCTAAATCATTAGTATATTAAGGTTATCTTGTTAGTCATAATTATGTACATGGCTATATATAATTAATTATTCTTATACTATAGTAACGTTCCCTATCTAATTCTTTATTCCAAAGGTCCATAAATCCACCTTTCCCTAAGGTTGTTAGTAATTATAAACTATGTATGTGTTAATAATTATAATACAGCTATATAGTTATTCACAATGTCTATATATAACTTTGTACAAGCAAAAGTTCCATTGATGTCTATCAAATAAAAAAAAAATAATGGATCTTTTTGATATGCTAGAGATCATAGGATACTCTTCCATTATATGCAGAAATTCACATGCAATATGTACGTATGATACATATCTGCATACATATACATATTATAGAGACTCTCATATATCTACGTGAGGTCTAAGTCAAGAATTGAAAAATCAGTTTCGTGTTGTGTCCCATATTTTAATATATGTACTGGTGCATGTACATACCTACTTATACTGTGTGGATCTTCTGCCAACACTGGAGAATCACAATTTTCCTTGTGTAGCCATATGTAGCGTGGCATGCAACCTATCAAGTGATGTCTCATTTGTGTATTGTGTACTCAATATCATAACCTTACATAACTCCTTCTTCCAGTCTTCTTCCTGCATAGTATTTAATAAAGATTATAGTTCAGTTTTGAGTGGCCATTCCTTCGTGCCACCAATACTGTGGATCACCAAAGCTTATAGCTTTTGTGTACTTCAGTTTTTCATCTGTACTGAATTCATACTTGCCTGTTGTCTATCATCTTTCCAGGTGGATGCCTTGTCACCTTCTTTTTTTTTTTTTAACATACTATTCTGTTTTTATTAAATGTTTTGCTAATTGATTTTTTAACATTTATTAATATTCATTTTTAACATGGTTACATGATTCATGCTCCTCCTTTCCCCTTCAACCACCCCCCCAACGACCCCCCTACCCATGCGCATTTCCACTAGTTTTGTCATGTGTCCTTGATCAAGACCAATTTCCAAATTGTTGGTAGTTGCATTGGTGTGGTAGTTTCGAGTCCACATCCCCAATCATGTCCACCCCAACCCATGCGTTCAAGCAGTTGTTTTTCTTATATGTTTCCTCTCCTGCAGTCCTTCCTCTGAATGTGGGTAGCATCTTTACCATAAATCCCTCAGAATTGTCCTGGGTCATTGTATTGCTGCTGGTACAGAGGTCCATTACATTCGATTTTACAACAGAATGTCAGTCTCTGTGTACAGAGTTCTTCTGGCTCTGTTTCCCTTCTGATTTTGACTACATTGTTTTTGTTTGTACAGAAACTTTTTAGTTTAATATAATCAAAACCATTTAATTTATATTTTGTAATTTTCTCTAACTCTTGCTTGGTTTTAAAGTCTTTCCTTTCCCAGAGATCTGACAAGTATACTATTCTGTGTTCACTTAAC
>NC_058132.1:518160948-518173151 GCF_016433145.1 Gracilinanus agilis
GGTTTTCTTGGTCTGTCACTCTCTCATTGAGATATTTCATGTTTCCTTCTATTTTTTCAGTCTTTTGGCTTTGTTTTATTTGTTCTTGTTGTCTTGAGAGATCATTAGTTTCTACTTGCTCAATTCTAGCCTTTAGGGATTGATTTTCGGCTATAATCTTTTGGTTTTCGGCCATAATCTTCTGGTTATCGGCCATAATCTTTTGGTTTTCGGCCATAATCTTCTTGTTTTCGGCCATAATCTTCTGGTATTCCTTTTCAATCTGGTCATTTCTTGTGTTCAATTTGCTTATCAGTTCATTTGGTTTCTGAGCCTCGCTTTCCAGTTGCAAGATTCTACCTTTTAAACTGTTATTTTCTTGCCAGATCTCTTCCATTTTCCTCAGAATCTCAGTTTTGAACTCTTCCATAGCTTGTGAGGAGTTTTCCTTATTTGAGGAGGGTCTGGATGCTTGTTTGTTCTCCTCCTCTGTTTGCTTGGTTGTCTGGATTTTCTCTGTGTAAAAGCTGTGGAGTGTTAAAGACTTCTTCTTTTTGTTATTATTCTTTCTCTTCTGTACCTCCTGATGCTGAGTAGCCATCATTAGCCCAGCAGCTTCTCAGCTTTATCCTCGGGCTCAGTGTCTGTTCGCAAGCTATTGGCTCCTGAGGTCTGAGTTCTGTTTTTTTCCAAGGTCAAGCCCCCTGGTGGGCCCTCTTGCTTGATCCTCTGCTGGAGGTTTCTTTACAAGTCTCAGGGCGCTGCTTCCACAGTCGTATACCCGTCTGCACTGGTTCCCCACTTAGGCTTTAGTTCCTGGCTGTGTCTGCCTCCACCCACGCCTCTGCTCAGCCTGCGCTCTGCGCCCAGCGTCCTGCTCCCTCGCGCTCAGATTTTGCTTGCGTTTTTTGACTTAATGGGGTCCTAAGTCTTGCTGCTCTCAGGAACAGGTCCCAGAGCTGCTGATGACTAGATGGGTGCCCCAAACTTGCCCTATTTCTTTTTAGCTGGGTTCGGAGCTATAGATGAGTGTGGAGGGGGTGGGGGTGGGGCGGTTGCTCAGCCCGCGATTTAGTGAGAGCCCTTTATAGCCTGGAAATGTCTCGATTCTACGTACCTTCCACGCTGTGCCCTGTTGTGGGGTTCCTCCGTTCGTCTGGACTTGTTTTTATGTCCCCTTGAGGATTTTTGTGTGTTTTGGTCAGGAGAGGTTAAGAGCTGCTTCTTACTCTGCCGCCATCTTAACCCGGAAGCCGCCTTGTCACCTTCTTAAACAGGAACTGTAGTAGTTGTGTAATTGTGCTAATTGTGTTATTGTGTTATCCAATTTTATGTTGCAAAAAATATTTCCATTTTTTTCAAATTATTTTTTGATTTCAAGTAGTTCAATCTTCCTCATCAGTACATTCTTTATGCTATAGATCTGCTTCTGTATTTATTTGATTTTTCTCTAAATCAGTTGGTGTTTCATGGTGTTCTTCATTTACAGTGTGTTCTTTTACAGGCTTCACATGTGTGATGTGAACCAAGGATCTCTGTTCTCAACTTTGACACACATAGGGCTTGGGATTAATATTTGATAAGGCCTGACTCATTTAGGGTCCAGAATGGATTTTCTTGTAAAGTTCCTTATGTAGACCATATCTCCTAATTTAAGCTGATGTAAACTAAAGTCTAATGGAACTCTCTGAGTTAGAAGTCCAAGTTTGTGCAATTCAGTCTTTTCTTCAAAGCTTTTATGTATTTATACAGCTGACATTTAGCTCTAAGGTGTGACAAGTGAGCTGATATCTGGTTGAACTATGCCATGGAGCATGACCATACAAAAGTTCAAATGGTGATAAGTGAGTGTCACCAAAGGGTTGACTTCTCAAATAAAAAAGAACCATGGGGAGTGCTTGTATCCATTTCAGATGACTTTCTAACACACTTTTCCAAACAAAGTTTTAACTTTCTTATTGCAATTTTTCAATTTTTCCTGATGACAGAGGGCAGTAAACACTATGGAGGCTTCTTTTTATTCCTAAGGTTTTGTAAATCTCATGTAGGATATTTTGAGAAAAAGTGTGATCCATGGTCTGAGTCTATTCTGGCTGGTACTGAGAATCTTGGGACTATCTCTCTCAGAAATGTTTTACTACAAAGGCCGCCTTGTTTTTCTTTGCTGGGAACACTTCTGGCCATTGAGTAAACCTATCAATGATGACTAGGGCACATTTGTATCCTTGAAAATTGGGTACTGATATGTAATAGATTTGTAAGCACTCAAAGGGGGTATATTCCAATTGTCTCCTGCTAAGCCCTTTAATTCTGGTCATCCCCTGATTGTACTGCAAGCAAACCTTGCTTTTCTGGCATGTTCTTATTGCACATGTACAAATTCCAGGTGCCGTCCAGATGGCTATGAGGGATTGAGTCCCATAATGCCCTTTGGCATGTAATGCATTGCATAGGGTATTATATAAAGATTTTGGAAGAATGCTTTTGTCTGCACTTGAAAATCATATGCCTCTCACTAATTTTGCCCCTAGATTTTCTATCCAAGGCTTCATTTCCTTTGGGGAGTATGCTTTTTTGAGATCTGCTTCATCCACGAAGGAGAAATTTAGCACATGGACATGACTAAATCAGGGACCATATTTGGCTGTTATGTCCGCCCTTCTGTTTCCTAATGACACCCAATCTATACCCTTCTGATGTGATCTGCAATGCATCACCACCACTTCTTTGGGCAATTGGACAGCTTCCAGGAGTTGGTTTATTGTACTCCCATGAGCTATTTCCTTCCCACCATCAGCTATAAAACCATGGTATCTCCAGATTTGGCCCATGCCATGGACTACATTAAAAGCATATTTGCTGCCTATATATATTTATCCTTTTATCCTTGCCAATCTCCAGAGCTCTGGTGAGACTTGGGATTTTGGCACCTTGAGCACTCATGGACTTTGGTAGAGCTGCATACCATAAGGTCTCATCTTGAGGCACCACAGTTGCACCCATAAATCTTTCTCTGTCTAACACAAATGCAGAACCATTGGTAGTGTCAGGTCAGTTGAGACCAAAGGAATATTGTTTAGATCATCTCTAGTTTTCTGAACTATTTCCAAGGTATCTTCACAACTATGGATGGGTTCCTCTTCTAATGGTAAGTATGGCATTATTGAGGCTGTGTTGATCTCCTTACAATGGAAAGTTAGGTTCTCATTGCCCTGCAACACAATTTGATATTGGGATAAGCGCTGAGATGTAAAAGCTTGCAGGTTGCTGTTTTTCAAGATGGTATCTATTTGAAGAGGTGAATACAGCATGATCCTGCATCCCAAAACCAGATCTGAAGATTTTTTCACCATTAGGGCAGCAGCTGCAATTGCTCTCATACATGGTGGCATCCCTCGAGCCACAACATCTAGCTGGGAGCTATAACAGGCAATAGATCTAAACTGATCCCCAAGATTTTGCACCAATACAGCACTGGCAATTCCCTTGTCCTCCTGCACAAACATGTGAAATGGTTTTGCATGGTCAGGGATTTCAAGTGCAGGGCTTGTGAAAACAGCAGTTTTAAGTTCTTCTATAGCATGTTTGTGCTCCCATGTAAGTTTCAAAGGTTCTGAGACAGTGTTCCTTGTCAAGTCTGTCAGAGGTTTTGAGATCAGATATATCCTGGGATCCACTGCCTACAGTAACCTGTGATTCCTAAAATTGCACGGAGCTGCTTCCTGGTCTTAGGCATGCACAGCTTCTGTATATCTGCATCTCTGTTTTGGGAGATCCTTCTTGTATGCTTTTCCAACACAAACCAAGGTGTTCGACCTTAGGCGTAACCCACTGCTTTTGAGACCTTGTGTCCTCTTTTGCATAGTTCTTGTAATAAATATTTACTGTCCCTTTGACACACTCAAGCATTTGATGACATAAGCAAAAGGTCATCAACATAATGTACTAGTTTACTTTCAGTGAATATGATTGATTCAAGGTCTCTCTGCAGGATCTGGCAAAATATATATGCACTTTCTGAGAATCCTTGTAGAATTCTTGTCCAACAAATTTATCTACCCTCCCAGGAGAATGCAAAAATCTTCTGACTGGACTCATGCAGGGGTATGGTAAAATAGGCACAGCACAAATCCATGACTGTGAACCAGGCTGCTTTGCTTGGAATTTGAGCGATGTTGTTTGCTAGGCTTTTTAGCAAAGCTGTTGAATGCTCTCAGATCCTGCATAAATTGCCATTGCATTTTGCCGTTTGCACCTTTCTTTGGTTTTTTAATAGGCAAAATGGGTGTGTTGTACTCAGATATGGTATAGACCAAAATGCCTTGGTTCAGGAGACTTTGGATGATAGGCCTGATATGCTGTGTAGCTCCTTTACTCAACCTGTCCTGGAGGATTCTAGGTGGAGAGCTCCGTTTCATCTTGATCTCGACAGATGTGGCAGATTTTAAGATTCCTACATCAGCTGAATGTTTTGCCCAAACTGCCTTTGGGATATCTTCAGGTGTTTCAAAGATACTTCCCATATGATGTTCTTCCTCATCACCCTCCACTTGCCCCAGGAACACCAAAGGAGGGTGCTTGAGTAACTGTTTAAGGAAATGTAGGAATATCTAGCCTGACTTATCACATTGGATAGTGGCTCCTAATTTACAGAGAACATCCCTCCCCAGGAGATTGTATGGACATCTGTATATCAACAGAAATGAATGATCCAAGGTCATTGAGCATATCTTCACCAACTTAGCTTGGGCACCAACTCCATTTGCCCAGTGGCTCCTTTAACTCTCACAGATCACATTAATGCACAAGTTTCTGGTGCAGATTTTAACACAGACCTAGTTGCTAGGATTTGGGAAACTGAAAGATGACAGGAGTCAGTGATACTGTAGTCTCCCTAATCCCTGGTCTTTGGAGAAATACAAGCAGGCTTGACTAGAAGGGAGGGGCAGAAACTTGATGAGTACTTCTTCAAATCCCCTCCTCCCTCAAAGCAGTTGGAAGATAGTAAACAGCTTAATAATTGTGGATAGTCTAACTTGGTGAGATGGTTAGTGGGGAAAGGCTAAACTCTTTATGATGATATTTTTCTCTGTATTATTTCCCCACAGGATAGAATTGGTGAAGCTTGATGTCTTAGAAGCTCACTAGCTCAGACGTTAGGATTAACTTCAGGGCCACTAGTAAGAGGAACTTGGTTTATGGAGGATATGAGTATTTCCCAAAATTATCTGTATCGACTCTGTTCCTAGATGATAAGGGTTTAATGATATCATGAAATGGGAAGGTGGGAAATGGCTTAGGATTGATAGGTAAGGGAAAACTACATAATACAGCTATGTCAAAAGCAGCCCCTAGTTGCTTTGGTGTCAATAAGAGCTGGATAGATCTGATCTTCTATCTTCACCATAACCAAGGGTTCCCTACCTTTAGCTGATTGATCAACAGGTACAGAAGGTGTTTCTATCTCAATGTCACCCAAATCCCATTGATCTTCTTCTAGGATTTCTGTTTGTGCTGGCTCAGGGTTCTGGAAAGTTGCCTCCTTCAGTATAGGGACTCTTTCACTTCTTTCTATTCACTGTACCTAGACTGGCACATGTTAAATCTTCCTAAATGTGTTAATTTATTAGTTTTCCATCTTAAATTGCCATATAAAATTCATAGGATTATCAGATCATAGATTTATAGCCAGAAGGTGTCTGAGCGGTTATCAAGTCCAATCTAATTATTGTATAATTGAGAAAACTGAGGCCAAGAAGTTAAATAATATGCTCAAGATCACAAAAGTAGTAAATGTCATAATTTACTTAGATATTTTCTCTTCAAGCACTACATGTTATCAATTACCAAAATTATGCTGTGGATTTTCTTTAGAAAAACAGACTGTTCTATTATTTCTGTGTGTGTAAAAAAGAGAAAGCCCTGAGATGTACTATATGAGGAGAGTTCTCAGAAGTTTTTGAAGGACGTTGTAACACTAAACTCCATTTCTTTTTCATGAAAGAAGGGGGAAGTTACTTATATATCTGATATGATACTACAGGTTGGGTTTCTAAGAAGAAAATAAGTCACTGAACATAGAAGCAACTATCTTACCTTGTCTAATTCTGCAGTTGTGCATATATATGTTTGTGGATTCAGAGAATTATATGCAGGAAAATCTGAATTATAAATGCAACCACTGAATTTTTAACAGTTAACTTTTGGAAATGGGTTTAGCTGACTCTAGCATAGCCCAGGGTGTATATCTCTCCTCAAAAGCCTATGTATTCACTTCACTTGACAATCAATGTATAGAAAAATAGTTGCATTTCATTTGTATTTTCAGCCAGACTATGGTGAAATGAAATGGCATGATGGATAGAGCACAGTTCCTATAGCCAGGGAAACTTGATTTAAAATCCAACCTTAGATATTTTATTAGCTGTGCAACCCTGTGCAAGTCATTTAATCCTATTTGCCTATTTCCTCATATCCTCTAGAGAAGGAAATAGCAAATAATTCAAGTATTTTTTACCAAGAAAACCCCAGATAGACTTGTGAATAGCCAAATACGACTGAAACTACTGAATACCACCACCAGAATAGCTAGAAATCTGGCTTAGAAAATGATTGTGGTAAATTATAGATAGTGGCAAAGAAAGTTGACTGTATTCACCCAAGGTTTACTTTCAGAATTTCATATAATAGTGACAAATTACCAATAGAAACTCAACTTTGATTACTGAATTTGTTTAAAATTTGGATCACTAAATTCTAAAAAAAGCTATAGCTTTTTTATATATTTTTTATATTTTTTATAGTATTTTATAAAATACTATTGAATGCAACATTTTTGTTTTATTTATATTTTTGCTGAGCAATAATAAAGAGGATTTATATAGCATGCTAAGTTTAGCAATATAGTTTGACCGCAAAATTCCTTTAGATTTGGCTTCTTAAATTATGGTCTATGATTTTTTAAAGTTATTATTATTATTATAGTAACTGAATTTAATTATAGATTAGTTTCCTTGTAATTCTATATATTAATCCCTTGAATTTTATTTTGACAATTTAAAACAATCTGAGAGGAGTTTTATATACTTCACCAAATTGCCAAAGGGTGCCATGACACTAAAAAATTTTAAGAACCTCTGCCTTTGTTATTTGAAATTATCTTAGACAAAGTATACCATTATGGAGTTATTTAGAAAAGGATTGACCAATTACAAATACCATTAGAAATGCTCTATTGAGTGTGCTATTCTCCATGGGGACTGATCTACTTTATGGATACTAATCTGACCTTTAGAGAAGAACATTATCTTTAAAAACATTAGGGGGTATATTTAATGTGTTTTTATTTAAACATTTAATAGTTCCTGGCTTGAATGAAAGGGTTAATGAAATTCCCTATATACTTTTGATTTTTCCTTTAAAGGCCAATCCTATGATAAAACAAATAATGAAAGTAAAAAATTTTCATTTGTGATTGATGATTATATTCTCAAAGGACCAGGTTATTTAACCCAACTAACCCCCAGAAATTTTTTCCTCCTTTTTTTTGCAGTCAATAAGCCTATAACTACCTGTTAGAGAATAAATTATGTTTACCACTTCTTCAAGTGATACACTTGCTCAAATTTGGACATACACTCATTTTCCAGGTTTTTGCCACCAAAAAGAGTGCAGCTATAAATATTTTTGTACAAATATGTTTATCTATGATCTCTTTGGCATACAAACCCAGCAATGGTATGGCTGAATCAAAGGGCAGGCATTTTTTATCTCTCTTTGAGCATAGTTCCAAATTGCCATCCAGAATGGTTGGATCTGTTCACAACTCCACCAGCAGTGCATTAATGTTCGAACATTCATTACTCTCTCCTGTTATCATTTTAGCCAATCTGCTATGTGTGAGGTGATACCTGAGAGTTGTTTTGATGTGCATTTCTCTAATTATTAGAGATTTAGAACACTTTCTCATGTGCTTATTGATACTTTTGATTTCTTTATTTGAAAATTGCCTATTCATATCCCTTGCCCATTCATCAAATAGGGAATGGCTTGATTTTTTATACAATTGATTTAGCTCCTTGTATATTTGAGTAATTAGACCTCTGACAGAATTTTTTGTTATAAAAATATTTTCCCAGTTTATTGTTTTCATTCAGATTTTGGTTGTATTGTTTTTGTTTGCACAAAAAATTTAATATAATGTAATCCAAATTATTTATTTTACATTTTGTAATTTTTTCTATCTCTTGCTTGGTTTTAAATTTTCCCATTCCCACAGATCTCACAAGTATACTACTCTGTGTTCACTTAATTTACTTAGAGGTTCCTTCTTTATATTCAAGTAATTCACCCATTCTGAATTTACCTTGGTGTAGGGTATGATATGTTGATCTAAACCTAATCTCTCCCATATTATTTCCCAATTTTCCCAGCAGTTTTTGTCAAATAATGGATTTTTGTCCCAAAAGTGGGGCTCTTTGGGTTTATCGTACACTGTCTTACTGACGTCACTTACTCCAAGTCTATTCCACTGATATTCCCTTCTGTCTCTTAGCCAGTACCATATTGCTTTGAAGACTGCTGCTTTATAGTATAGTTTAATATCTGGTACTGCTAAGACACCTTACTTCACAGTTTTTTTCATTATTTCCCTTGATATTCTTGGTCTTTTGTTCTTCCAAACAAACTTTGTTATAATTTTTTCTAATTCAGTAAAAAAAAGTTTTTTGGTAGTTTGATAGGTATGGCACTAAATGGGTAAATTAATTTGGGTAGAATGGTCATTTTTATTATGTTAGCTAATTGTACTCATGAGCAATGCTTTTCCACTTGTTTAAATCTAGTTTTAATTGTTTGGAAATTGTTTTGTATTTGTGTTTGTATAATTCCTGTGTTTGTTTTGATTCCTAAGTATTTTATGTCATCTATGGTGATTTTAAATGGTGTTTCTCGTTCTACCTCTTCCTACTCTGATGTGTTGGAATTATATAGAAATGCTGATGATTTATGTGCATTTATTTTCCATCCTGCAACTTTGTTAAAGTTGTTGATTATTTCTACTAGCTTTTTAATTGATTCTCTAGGATTTTTTAAGTAGACCATCATATCATCTGAAAAGAATAATAGCTTAGTCTCCTCATTGCCTATTTTAATACCTTCAATTTTTTTCTTCTCTAATTGCTACTGCTAGTGTTTCTAGTACAATGTTAAATAATTGTGGTGATAGTGTGCATCCTTGTTTCACGCCTGATCTTATTGAGAAGGCTTCTAAATCATCCCCATTGCATATGATGCTTGTTGATAGTTTTAGATATATACTGTTTATTATTTTTAGGAAAGAACCTTCTATTCCTATACTTTCTAGTGTTTTCAATAGGAATGGGTGCTGTATTTTGTCAAAGGCCTTTTCAGCATCTATTGATATAATTATAAGGTTTTTTTTTTGTTAGCTTGTTGATATGGTCAATTATGTGGATGGTTTTCCTAATGTTGAACCATCCTTGCATTCCTGGTATAAATCCCACCTGATCATAATGAATAACCCTCATGATCACTTGCTGGACACTTTTTGCTAATATTCTGTTTCATATTTTTGTATCTATATGCATTACAGAGGTTGGTCTGTAATTTTCTTTCTCTGTTTTTGATCTTCCTGGCTTTGGGATCAGTACCATATTTGAATCATAAAAGGAGTTTGGTAGAACTCCTTCTTTTCTTATTATGTCAAATCGTTTGTATATGATTGGAATTAGTTGTTCTTTGAAGGTTAGATAGAATTCACTTGTGAATCCATCTGGTCCTGGGATTTTTTCTTAGGGAGTTCTTTGATGGCTTGTTCAATTTCTTTTTCTGATATGGGGTTATTTAAGTATTCTATTTCTTCTACTGTTAATCTAGGAAATTTATATTTTTGTAAATATACATCCATCTCACCTAGATTGTTATATTTATTGCCATATAATCATTCAAAATAGTTTTTAATGATTGCCTTGATTTCCTCTTCGTTAGAAGTGAAGTCTCCCTTTTCATCTTTGATACTGATGATTTGGTTTTCTTCTTTCCTTTATTTAAATCAATTGACCAGTACTTTGTCAATTTTGTTTGTTTTTTCAAAGTACCAGTTTGTAGTCTTATTTATTAATTTAATAGTTCTTTTACTTTCAATTTTATTGATTTCTCCTTTAATTTTTATAATCTCTAATTTGGTCTTTATATTGGCATTTTTAATTTGTTCCCTTTCTAGTTTTTTTTTTAATTTGTATGCCCAGTTCATTGATCTTTGCCCTCTCTAATTTGTTAATATATACACTCAAGGATATAAATTTCCCCCTGAGTATTGCCTTAGCTGTATCCCACAGAGTTTGGTAGGATGTCTCATCATTGTCATTCTCTTCAATGAAATTATTGATTGTTTCTATTATTTCTTCTTCAAAGTCTGTGTTCAAAGTCCAGTTCTTTAGACTCTTGGGGTCTTAAGTCTTGCTGCTCTCAGGAGAAGGCTTTGGTGATCCCAGGTATCTTCTAAGAACTTAATGAATGCCCCAATCTTGCTCTAACTCTTGTGAGCTGGCTTTAGCACTGTGAGTAGTATGGGGGGAAGGGGTTGTTCAGATTGCATTTTAGTGAGAGCTATTTCACCCCCTTATAGCATGGAAATGCCCCAATCCCACATACCTTCAATGCTGCTCCCATTTGTGAGGTCCCTTTGTTCCTCTGGGTTTGTTTTTACGTCCTCTTGAGGAGTCCTCTCTGTGTGGGTTAGGAGAGGTTAAGCAGCTGCTTTTACTCTGCCGCCATCTTAACCTGGAAATCCTCAATTCCTTCCATTCTTTACCTCCTTGCTTTTTTTTTATTTAACCTATAGTCATTTTTCTTAGTTCCTTAATCTTTAAGGAGACTCTTAGGCTTCTTATCCTATCCTTTCACCCTCCTGTTTCTCTGTAAGATTTCTCCCTTAAGATTTCCCCCTTCCAAATGGACAAGGGACATAAATAGGCAATTTTCAGATAAAGTCATCAAAACAATCAATAACCATATGAAAAAGTGTTCTAAATCTCTTATGATTAGATAAATGCAAATCAAAACAAGTCTGAGGTACCACTTCACATCTACCAGATTTGCTAACATGACAACAAAGGAAATTAATTAATGTTGGAGTGGCAAAATAGGGACATTAATGCACTGCTGGTAGAGTTGTGAATTTATCCAACTGTTTTGGATGGCAATTTGGAACTATGCCCAAAGGTCTTTAAAAAACTGCCTACCCTTTGATCCAGCCATACCACTTCTATGTTTATGCCCCAAAGAGATAATAATGAAAATGATTTGTATAAAAATATTTATAACTCTACTCTTTGTGGTGGCAACAAATTGTAAAATGAGTGGATTCCCTTTAATTGGGAAATGGCTAAACAAATTGTGGGATATGTTTGTGTTGGAATACTATTATGCTAAAAGGAATAATGAACTGAAGGAATTCCATGTGAACTGGAACAACCTCCAGCAATTGATGCAGAGTGAAAGTATTAGAACCAGGAGAACCTTATACACAGAGACAGATACACTGTGGCTCAATCAAATATAATGGATTTCTCTACTATAGCAATGCAATGATCCAAGACATTTCTGAAGGATCCATGAGAAAGAATGGTATCCAAATTCAAAGAAAGAACTGTGGAAACAGAAATGAAGAAGAAAAACAATTGCTTGATCACATGTGTCGATGGGGATATGATTTGGGATGTAGACTCTAAATGATCACCCTAGTGCCAATATCAATCATATGGAAATAGGTCTTCTTCAATGACACATGCAAAACTCAATGGAATTGTGTGTTGGCATTGGGAGGGGGGGTTGGAGGAGAGGAGGGAAAGAACATGTCTTCTTTACCATGGAAAATTTTTCTTAATTAATCAATAAAAAATAAAAACAAAAATTGAATATTAAAAAAAGATTTTCCCCTTCCTAACTCTTATTGTTCTCTCTTCAATCTATATCTAATGAGAATTGTGTGCTAGTATTAATATTCCTCCTTCCCTTCCTCCTCTTCTCTGTAATGGTTCTACTCTTTCCTCTTTTATATGAGATAATGCTTCCATTTTACCTCTTCCTGCCCTATATTATTGTTATTTTTAGCTCATTCCATTATATCCATATATATATGTACATATATATATATTTATATAGTTATATATATATATATGTGTGTGTGTGTATGTGTGTGT
>NC_058132.1:518193073-518242643 GCF_016433145.1 Gracilinanus agilis
AATACACTCCTTCTCTCTTGTTTAAATCAATATATCTATCTATCTATCTATCTATCTATCTATCTATCTATCTATCTATTTATATCTATATATACACAGAATCCATCTAAGGTATTTCATACACTAATGGACAAGGTCTATGAGCTGATAATTTGACATATAACATGTTAAATGCAACATGGACTCTTTGTTCTTTATCCTTTTCTCTATTCATTATGCATAATATATTCATTTTATATTTGTTGATAAATTGACTTCTTTACTCTACTGAGAACTCTTTTAAATCAGATTTTTTTCTTTTCTTTGCATGCTATAATGTTGGTGGGTTTGGGGGATGGGATTAGATGATTCATATAGGGCCAGTATCAGAAGATTAAACTGTTTTGGAAAGGCCAACAGAACCAGTGTCAGTAGGTTGAATGTGGGGTGACAGGATAACATACCCAATCCAGGCAGAGGTAACAAACACAGATCAATACATAACTGGGATGTTTTGGTTTATTATAACAAGGGAAGGTGAAAAAGGGAATTTGGATAACCTAAACTAATAGTCACTACCTAAACCTCTCACAGATCTAAAATTGTTCCCTCACAGGATGATATCACCGAGTGTTGAGCTACTCTGATCCTTACCTATCTGTCTAAAGACCCAGTCCCTAATATAAATAAAACTTCACTAACCGCAACCCTCCCCACTTTGATGATAATAGAGGTAGTGAGTTTTGGCAGTTAGCCAGGACAGAGCCCAGGAAGAGATTCTGGATCCTGAAGGACCCCAAACTTAATTCTCACAGACTGATGACTCAGATGGTTCAGGATTACACCAGGAAGCTCAGTAGATGTTATCAACCAGTCAGCAGGGAAACAGGTAGATGGGAAAGACAAGGTAGAAAGCAGCCACAGGAAAATAGCCGATCTCTTCAGGTAAAAACCCAGAGAAAAGACTCATACCCAAACCAGGCAACTTTCACTCCTCTTCCACATCAACATTCTAGAACCTTTTCTCTTCATCTGAATGTCCTCTGAAGATCCTACTCACATGCTCATATCCTCTCCTTCCTTATAACAATACCCAGCACTTGTCACAATCTTGCACATAATAGGTACTTAGTAAATGCTTTTTTGATATGACTATCTCTATTTGAAATCCATAATTGATTTCAGCTCAGCTATCCATAATGGAAACTCAAAGTTCATGAAGGAGACATATTATTTGGAATTTAAAAGAGTGATCTCAAAATTTTATTTTAGGAATGTACTAACATTATTCTAATAATATTCCAACCATCTGTTTCAGTTGGTCAAAAGAAGTTCATCTCTAACCACTAGGACATAAGCCATGCATAATTATGGGCTTCTGTAGATCATGAAGCCACATTAATGGATTTTATTTTAGAGATAGATGTCTTAGATGAAATAGGACATAGTTTGAAACAATTATGTGTGCTGGTATATCTCACTCTTTTTCAGGAACATCAGATTCCAGTGGCAAGAAAAAAATCAAGATGGCTATTAATGGCTCATGATATAGTGAATGATATTGGCTTCTTCATTGTCTAACCAAGCTCTAAGTGCTCCACAGAACCTGTTTCTGCCACCTTCATGGCAATTGGAACCAATTGTTCTTACTTCATCCTTTCTGCTACAGAAAGTCTTTATGTGCCTGTGGTAGAAATTCCACTAAGTCACCAATACATTTGGACCCTGTAGGTTAACTTCAACACAATTGAGTCAACCTGCAAAGATTGTTTGTACATACCAAAGCTTCTTGGAGCCATAGGTGAGAGTCAAGAGGGACGTGGACAAATAAAAAAGGAAAGAAGCTCTGAAAAGTACTAGTCTATCCTGAACACCCTGTAAACTCCAAGTACTTAAATAGATAATGACTGACTAATTGACTAGATAAAACATTTTAGAAATCTTGAAGTGTTATATAAATATTAACCACTATCATAAAGATAAGATAAAATGGTGTTCTTATTTCCATAATTCAATTCAGGTACCTTGTAAGTATGATATGAGATACTGAGCTTAGATATATTGAAAAAATTTCTATTGAATAATCCAGTATTGTGTGAATGAATAGTAGGTGAATGAGAAAGGGCATGGAAATAAAGAAATTAATAAAATTACAACATAAAAAATTTAAATAAAATTTAAAATGAATGACATACGAGTTTAAAAGAGGAAGGAATTATTGCTAATTACACAGTATTGACTCCAAGACAGAAGATAAAGGTTAAAAAAAAAGAATGTCAAAAGGCAGCTGTTTTGGAGAGTGACTCATTCCAATCTATCAAGAAAAATGGTCAATTCAAAGATAGAGAGAGGAGTATGACATCTATGTATACACTTTTGTTGGAGTCAAGAATGTATCCAAGTGAGTAAAGATGAAAAAATATTTAAGACCATTAAACAATTCTGAAAGACCTAAAAAGGACATAATAAGGAACTGGTGCTTTGTATGACGGAAATGAAGGGCAACTGAAAATAAATTGAGGGGTCTTTCATCCTGGAATGTGATCTAATGGAGATTAGATTGACAGAAAAATGAAGAAAGAATCAGAAAGGGAATATGTAGGAAAGAAGAAAAGCAATTAGGAAAAGTATCAAAATAATAAATGAAAAGGATCTAAACAGTAGCATTAGTAGTTGGAGTGTAAAGAAAATGAGGGAATAGAAGAGAGTGTTACAGTGAAGATAAAATAAACAGGATTTAGCCAATAAATAGATGAGGAAAGGCAAGCAGAAAGGAATATAAAAGCAAAGCAGTTAATTAAAAGGTTTTGATGGGGGCTGCCTGGGAAAAATGAGTAGGCTATCCAGAGAAATAAGGAATTTAAGAAGGGAGAAAGATTTTGGAAGGAAAATAAAAATCTAGGTTAGCTGACAGAAGGGCATCTGGATACAGCTAGCCATACGTCAGTTGGTAAGGTAGATCCAGGGCTGATAGAGAAAGTAAAAATCACATGTAATTGAATATTTAGTCCAAAATGGTTTAGTGGTCATGGAAGTCATGCGAAAGGAAAATATTACCAAAGCATAGAGTATGCAGATGATAGTGAGAAAAGAGAAGAGGCTTGAGTCCAGAGCCTTGATAACATGCACAGCATACCGAAGGAGGAAGTGGAACTAAGAAAGATGAACAAAGTCAAGGGATAATAATAACATTTTTTCTATTAATTTTAAAAGGAAAGGAATTAGAAATAGCAAGATGTAGTAAGGTTAAAGGAAATATAATTAAAAGAGGAAGGAATTATTGCTAATTACACAGTATTGACTCCAAGACAGAAGATAAAGACAAAAATAAATTTGTTCAGGTTTTTTGGAAAGAGGAAAACATTCTTGGTTAATGGTTAAAAAGCATACTAAAAGCTAACTGGGAAACAAAAATAATGTGGGGGCATTTTTCATGTATGGATGTAAATCTAGGATATATACATTCCATTCCATAGATTTAGTATATTGGAGATGAGCATCTAGAAGAAAACAATTTGGCAACAACCAGCTGCCAAACATGGAGAGCTCTGTGCTACACAACAAAAAGGTATATTTCAAAAGAAAATGATAATTATTCTTCTCCTCTTAAGCCCAGCAATCGTACTGCTGACATACTAGGGCTTTTTAAGTGGGAGATAAATTAATCTTTATTAATCCTTGTCATCATGATTGCATAATGTCTGGATTTGAATGTCTGATGTGTGGCCCTCTTTTTCCTGTTCCTCTGGCAATCAGAAGTGTGAAAATAAACCTTACACTTAAAAAGAAACACTGGGTTTTGAAAAAAATAGATATAATCATCTGAACAAAAATTATATTTTTTACTTCACACAAGAATAAATATACAGCATGTCAGAGTTACAGACGTGCTATTTTATGTTAAAATATGCACTGTTATATGTCAGGCCTGTGAAAATGAATGGTAAAACAAGAAGGCAGGTGGCCAAATAAGTACAGTGGAATTTTTTTTATCCATTTGCATTTTTTGAAAATTTCTCCCCTACAGGTTAATTAATGCCTTTAAGAAACTTCCCAAAATGATCTGTATATTCTTTCATTTGAATTTGCCAGGGGTTGCTAATTAATGAATCATTTCATAAATAAATATATAAATGTTATTACTATTAAAATTCTATCACAGCAGACCTAACTTCTACAATACAGTACAAAATCATTTACTATTATCTTTCAGCTGAGTCCCCAAAATTTTTGAACATATATTCTTTTTACTCTAAATACTAGGAAACTTTTATGTTGTTAATTAGATAATTATACATCACAAGAGATAAACTATGTACTTAAATAGATAGATAGGAAAGACAGACAGACATAGACATACACAGAGAATACTGAACTAAATCATTTTTAAAGCATGGTTTCTAAGAAATATAATAGATCAAGAGTCATAGAATTGTAGACTGAGAGTTGGAAGAGATAATATATTTCACATCTAAACCTCTTATCTTATATATGAGGAAACTGGGACCCAGAGAAATTATGTATATTGACTTAAGGACACAGAGAATGTGAATAAAAATTCTGAGATCAGAACTCAGATCTTTGATGCCTTTGGTCAGCATTCTTTTAATTTCTTCATACAGTATGTCACACAAAATCATTCTGTAGGAACCTCAGAAATTTCTTATTAGAATTAATCTACTTGCTATAATATTTTATTGCTGACATAAGTATCACAACATATTGTTGAAGGGCATTATTGTCATTAAAAATAGCTGGAACTAAATTGTTTTCCTCATTTTAGATATAATGTATCTTTATCACCTATGAATTTTTTTCAGGTATTTTACATTTCTTAGAAGAAACATAGTATATCACCTTATGATCCACTATGCTAAATAGAATCTACTTTTATGTGAATCTACCTCAGAGAAGGTTAAAAGGGTATCTACTTTTTACAACACTATAGGATATGATTTGTTTCTCTTAACAATACTATTTCATAGTTTAAAAATAGGTTCCTTTCAAATCTATATGATTATTTTGCTTTCTGTACACTTAATGTTCTGATAATTCTTTTCCTAACATTTTTTTTTAATTGAGATATATTGAACAGAAGTGTATTGCTTTACTTCAATGAGTATCATTCAACCTAGGTTATTATTTCTTCTAATTTTTAAGAAAAATATGAATTCACATGTATCTATTTGGGGAAACAGAGTTCATTGTGTCTGAAAATGCCATTGGGTTAGGTTATGATTACATGAGGTAAATATTTTAACAACTTGGATCAATCTTCTAAGATACCAGAGTATTGGTACTGATTGTACCCTGAAGTTTGGAATTTAAAAAAAAAATTATGAGAAATCCAATGTAACTTATTTATTTAACTGTTGAGGAAACTGAAAAACATAGTGGTTGTCACTTTCTCAATATCATACTGGAAGTAATAAAAGTAGGATTTGAACCAGTCTTCTCTTAACTCCAGACACTGTGCCTTTACATTATGTTATATTTATTCATTTCCCCTTATTACCACTACTTTGTATTTCACATTATTTAAAAAGTAATATAAGACAAGGAAAAGATGTTAATAGGTTCACAACTAGCTTTTGGTTGAAGATAAAGAAAAATTTAAAGGTAACCTAAATTTTTCTAGTAGTGGAAAACAATATTAAGGAACACTATCCACATTCAGAGGAAGAACTGCAGGAGTTGAAATACAGAAGTGAAACAATCACTTGAACACATTGGTTGATGCAGACATGGTTGGGGATGTAGACAATAAATGACTACACCAATGCAATTAAATCATAAAAATAATAAAATAAAATACTATACTGTGTTCATATTTCTTAAGAGAACTCTCTTTGGCAATTGACAATTTGATTGTTTATGACATTTTATATTGTTTAAGTATGCATTTATATTGACTTTATAAGATCATTCTTAAATGAAAAAATCTCTGCTTTTAACCCTTGATAACCTCCTGTTTAGTATTTTAACTGCTTTCTCAACTTCTCTTTGTAGTCACTTCTACAAACTTTCTTTCAGTTCCTCATCTTTTCTTATTTTTTAAAATTAAAGACCATTTATTTCTCTCTCAAACATATATGACTATGTCCATGTAAATGTAAGTATAGATTTATGCAGAGAACTTAATGAACTTAATTTTTGTTCTTACTTCATATGAAATTATTATTGCTACATATAGCAGCTCTTTTTGTGGTGGTAAAGAGGCAAAAGAAATCAGAAACTGATGGGATGTCCAACAAGTGGGGAATAACTGAATAAGTTGTGTAATATGATTTTATTGGATATTATTGTGCTATTATAAATGCTGAACAAGACTATCACCAAAAAACATGGAAACATCTATATGAAGGGAGGCAAATAAAGTAAACCAAAACCAGTACAGTACACAGCAACAGCAATAAAGTACAATGATACCCTGTGAATGATGAAAAAGGCTATCAATGGCCAAAGCAGGAACTGACAGAGGTCTGAATTCAGGCTGAAGCAGACCATTCTTCATTTTATACCCTCCATAAATTTTTCTCTAGTATTAGTGATTTTTTTAGAGTGTGATGAATATGGAAATATGTTTTTATGATAACATGTGTAGAACTTAAATCTTATTTGCCATCTTTGGGAGTTAAGAGATTGAAGAAGTGTTAGAACACGGATATCAAATGTTACAAAATTATAATTCTAAATAGTATTAACATGTAAACTAGAAAAAAGAAAGTAAAGAAATATGATGTCTGCCCCTTCCTTTTTGAATTCAGCTAAGGAATCAATAATTTCATATATATTTAAATTTTAACTGTTTAATGCTTTATAGATCAAATATATATTTATAAATAGTATTTTTTGATGATGCTTTCTAATCAATTTTACTATCATCTGTTTCATGGATGAGTTTATACCATTTAATATCATAGTTATGACAATTAATTATTAATTTTTATTATTCTCTTATCATTTTTTTTCCTTTTTTTGTTGAACATGTATAGAAGAGGATATAAAGGAAGAGTGTACATTTTGGTTTATACTGAGGTAATATATTTTTGCTCCCTTGACCTTCGTTTTTCTTTTCACCCTGATGCCAATTATGTGTTCTTACCATTTCTTTCTTTCTTTTAAAATATCCTTCAAGATTCACTCCCTGAGTTTGGTGTCTACTTTAACTATGGTTAAATCCTCTTTAAGTCTTTTACTCACTTTTATAAGTACATCTCTCATCTTCTATTTTCCTCTTTTTTCCTGTTTGATTTAAATGTACTACTACAGAAAACTCATTGTATTTGTATTCTACCTTCCTATGAATGACTTTGATGAGAATGACTCAGATTTAAGAGTCACCTAGAATCATTTAGACCAGTGATGGGCAAACTTTTTAAAGAGGGAGACAAAGGTAAGGAAATGCCCATCTGCCAATCTGTTTCTAAGGAAACTCTTTTGAAGTTTCATTGTATTGTATCATACTCAGATTATTCGTCAGATTAGGAATAATGTTGTGTGGCTGGATAGAACATTTCAGGGGGCCTGCATGTGGACCACAGGCCATAGTTTGCCCATCACTGATTTAGACTACTCCTCTTTGGGCATCTCAATTATGTGATCAATGGTTTTCCCATCCTCCCACATTATTCCACAATATATTTGTTTTCCTTTTCTGTTTCCTTTAAAAAGATGATTTAAAAATCTAATAAAGTCACTTCCAGGACCTCAGGCTTATTTAATTGTCTTTTAGCCCTCTGTTGACATTGGTATCAATGAAGTTCTGCAGGGATTATTGTATCATTTTCTCTTATCACAATATAACTACTTTGTCCTTCTATAGTTCCTTTCAATTTTCCACTCATATTTGCATTTTTATGTTTCTCTTGATGCCTCTATTCAATAAAAGTACTAAATTTTTTCAGTAATGGTGCATTGAAGTTCTTTACTTGATTAAATACTTTTTTCTCAATCCCCTACAGATTTTCCTCATTTTTTCTTGGTACGTTATTCTTAGTTGTAGTATTGTATTCTTTGACTTTTGAAATATTCTTTCCAAAGCTCTTTGTTCCTGTATTGTGATAATTGATAGATCTAATATAATCCTTGCTCTTTCTACTTACTTCTTTAATTATTTATCTCTGAATGTCTTTAACCAGAAGCTCTGAATTCAGGCTTTGAAATTCCTAAGTTTATTCATTCTGGAATTACTTTCAGGAATTAATAGGAAGATTTTATTTTAAATTTGGCCTCTCCCTCTAATAAGTCTGGGCAGTTTTTTGTTGATGATTTCATGAAATATAGTATCTAAACTCTTTTGTTTGGCTATACCTTACAGATATTTTAATGGTTCTTAGAATTATATGTGCCAGAACTGTTTTCAGGTCAGTTGTTTTTTGAAAAAAAAAATATATATATATATTTTCTTGCATTTGTTAGTCTTTTTACTCTGAATTTTTTTTATCCTAGCATGTATTTAATTTGAGGTTTGCTACTTTGAATTTTCAAGACATATGTTCCTTGGGTAAAATTTTGTGACTTTAAATGATCTATTAATTATTCTCCCCACCTTTCTTCTATTTTGAGACTGTTCCCTAGAGAAATATCATTCTATTCAATAGTGTGATTTTTTAAATTCTTAGGTTTTTGATATTTTGTTTGTTTGTGTTTTCAGAAACCTAATAAAACCTGAGAACTGTTTTATTCTCTGAAGTTTTGTTCTATATTTGGTGGGGTTGGTTTCCTTTACTGGGTTTGTTTCTTGGGCATCCCTGCTTAATTACAGATCCTTATTATAGGTTTTCCTTTGGGTTTATATGTATTTTTAATTATTCTTGCCACATTACTTCTCAAAATAGAATTTTCTTATATGGTAAGCTCTGCCCATTTCTAGAGGGAATATTAGAGCCTTATTTGGTTCTAATACTTATTATTAGAGGACTCATGGATAATGTTTTTGAGTAGAGCTAGGTCCCAATTAATACAAATAATAAATCCCATGAAGTAGTCATATGTATTTAAATTTGCTTATTTCAAAAAGAAAATTACATAACATATGGTAATATCTTCCAACCCAATGGAAATGTATAATACAAATTTGAATCTCAATATGTAAGATAATTCATTGTTCTAACTAAATCAAATTTGGATGTATCAGTGCTATTTTCTTCAAGGACTTTAGAATAAATACCATACCTGGGACTTTCAAAAAATTCTTAGTAGTCTGATGGTGAATAAAACCTGATCCCTCATATTATAGTTTGAATTTCACAGGTTTCCTACCTCAATACTCCATCTTAAAAATACCTTTTAGTTAGATAAAACTTTTTAAACTGTGACCTTATTTTTTTCTACAAAGAGAATTTTAAGGTATCATTTGCTTGAATGATTTCAACTATATTTACTTGTAAAAAGAATACAAATTTTCTTATCTAAAGCCATAATGTAAAAATTCATAACACAGTATAACCAGAAGGAAGATGTTTCTCATTTTAACTTCATTTCTTTTGAACAAACATCTTGTCATTTGAAAATAAGAATTGTATTATTTTCACATAAATGCAATAGCATAAACTAAGATTATATATATATGTGCATATATATTTATATTTTTTTCCTTTTTGACCCATGATTTCATTTGGTAGATACTCAATACATACTTGCAAAATTTTAGTCATTCTGGCTGACAAAGTGTTATTTAGTGAAGGAAACTTACTAAATAAAAGAATTTACTTTATATGACCAAATGATTTATTTTATTTATTTTAGCCCTTCCATACATTTATGTTGTTCTTCTAAAGAGGCTGAAGAGCAAATTAGATGAACATCTACATATTATTCATTTTCATTCCTGGCACTCTTTATTCATCTTTGAAATTCTTATTCCTGTTGATTAAAGTATCCCAATTCACTTGTAGTTGCAAGCAAATTAACAGTAAATTAAATTAGAACTATACTTTTTAGCAATGTCCTAGGTTTCCAGTGTTTTCATAGGGCATTACCAAAAGTTCATAAGTATTTTCCCTATTTATTCATTTCTTCATTCATTCATAATCTTTCATGTAAAGAATTACAATAGAAGTAGAAATAGAACTATAATACTATGTATAATTATTAATTTATTATGAAGTTAGCATAAATATACTGCCAATGGATATTTAGTATCAGAAAGAGTAAGTTACCAAAATGCCTCTGAGTACTGTAATAAGGGAATTTAGGCAGGGATATAATAAGGGGATTAAGCTAATAGGGTATGAGCTGGTTGTAATATGGGAATAGGTTAGAGGCAATAGGGAGATTAAGGCAAGGTAAGGTTGCAATAGGGGATAAGGCAGGTAAAGGACTAAAGGTAATGTGAATAGGGATATGGCACTGAGGATAGGGGTTTTTGGATCCCTAAGGCAGTAAATAGATAATGAAGACACAATGGTGAAGGTGGTAGATTGAGGTGGTAGGAGAAGTAAGGGAATGGCTGAGTTTAGGGAATATAAACACAGAGGTATAAAGAGTTTCAAGGGCAGACAACTACAGCCTGAGAGACACAGACTGGGACACAAGTTTGAGGCAGAGACACTAAAGGGAAACAGACTGAGCCCTTTAGGTAGGAAGGGCACTTCTACAGATAAAGGTTAAGGCCAAGAATGGCTTGAAACTGACTAGAGGACTGCTAGTCAGTTTCTCAGTTTCACAAAGGAATAGTTCAGCAGAAATATTAAGATTGCACGTCCTCCAAAATGGACACCTCCAATTTCCTTCATGACCCAGGAACAATGTTATTCCTTCCTCCCCTTCTCCCTCTCTCTTATCAATCAACTAATGAACTGGCCAAAGGATTGATTAAATGACAAACAGGGTTTATTGATTTTTAGGGTTGATTGGAAGGGATGGAGGGGTTCAAGGTAACTCTAACAGCCACCTAGGGAAAGCTTCAGGTGGGGGAGGGAGACAGAGATGTGAAACTGAGAAAGGACCTGCCTTAAACTCAGCTCTGAGAGGTTTTGTAGCCTATAGGATTAGGAAAGTTGGATACAATGATTCAAAAGATAATTTGTAACAAGGGTAAGCCCTATTTGACTACAGGGAAACTATGTCTACCAAGTTTGAAAGCTAAACCTCAGATCCACCCTCCTTTCAAAACCCCAAGAAATTTAGGAAGGGAAAATGATGATTGGGAATAAGGGAGGTTAGAGAGATCTAAAGGAAATAGTTAAGCTAACCAATTTTAAGAGAAAAGCTGCAGAATATAGGCTAGATTTTCAGTCTAAAGAATGGAGCTCAGTTGACCCTTCTACTCTCCTCGAGTCCCCCGGGGTCAACTGATAAACCTCAGGATTCTAAACCCTTTTCCAACTGTCAGAAACTCTCCAGTAAGGCTATGCAGGGATGATGTGCACCCTTTGCACTACAGTACACATACACAAAGAAACAGATATACTGAAGACATCATTTCCTATCATTTCTAATTTCAAGTTTGGGGATTGAATGAAGAAAAAACATTGAATACTTATTCCATATGAGGGACTGGACTAAGTGCTGGAACTACAAAAATTATCATAAAAGACAATTGCTACCTTCAAGAAGCTTGCATTTAATAGGGGAATATATTAGAATAATGGCTATTATATAATATATTATATTATTATATATAATAATATATTAGAATAATAGGCTATTTTTGCTGAGAGTTCATATTGATTGTAGTTAGAGCCTTAGTATTTGGAGACTTAGTATTAGAGACTAATTAGTGTCTCCTCCTGAAAAACAAGTATTCATTTAATTATTTTTTTAGGAGATAGAGTTGGAAAATAAGAGGTAGAGCAACAAGAAATGACAAAGATAATAAAAGATTTCTTCATGGTAGGGCATTGAATGAATGCATCTGGATTCAACTTCAAAATGGCAAGTGCTCACCAATCAGAAATCCATTATGCTAGGGTGGAATATTGAACTCTGGATCAGAAGTAAGACTAGGGTTATTGTTGTTATTCAGTCTTTTGAATCATGTCTGATTTTTTATGACCCTATTTGGGATTTTCTTGGCAAAGATACTGTATGAGTCTGTGATCTTTGTCTTTCTATCATTTTACAGATGAGGAAGCTGGGGCAAAAGGATCAAGTGACTTGCCCAAGATCACACAACTAGTAAATGTCTGAGGCCAGATTTATCTTCCTGACTTCAAACTGGATGCTCTAAATATTATGCAACATAGATCCTCCATAGACTAGGATAAAGTATATTACTACTTATGTCTGGGCCCACATTAGATTTAGTGACTGCTCACCAGTTAAAGAGAAGTCTAGTGAAGGAATTAAACAAATTGATTCAAAGGGGAGAAAAAGCACCAGACCTATGTAGTGTCTCTGCTATGATGTATTTTTGCCTAGTTCTAAAGAGGAAGCAAGTTGGAGATAAACTAAAATAGAGAAAACAAAACATAATTTTGTCTGGAATAAATGCTGTTTCACTTTGCTCACTCTGTCAGCAAAGGGAATGTTTGTTTCTTAAACAATTTGACTCTCTTTTTCATCCTCATGAGGACAAAGCAAATTGTACTTCATGTGAAATGTTTTCCCTAATGGGGAATATGGTGGAAGACACCATTTTTAGCCCCAGAGGAGGTTATGCTGACAGGTATAGATGTGACTTCAAAGAAGGAAAATGAGTATTCTGGTTGAAACTCAAATGAAGTTATGTCTTTATTTTTTCTCAAAAATATATTTGGAGGAAATATTAGAGAAAGTAAAATATGCAAGTTAAATGGTTATTTGTAAGTACTTCTAAAATACATGGCAATGTTTGGAAACAACTTATTTTCTTTAATATTGTAGGCATTCTCTCTAATTTGTTTGGTGGGCCCTTTCTTTGTAGATCTTCAAAAATAAACTTCAGCTCACTACTTCCTTAAATTATCCTAAATTCTAAATTAGTGATGTATGCCTGGAATTTTTTCACCAATCCAGACTCTACATAAAATTTACTGCAACTGAATTTCCCAATCACTAACCTAAATTAAACATAGCAAGGATAGATAAGCATCTCTCCACATATCTCCTATTACATTGGGAAAAACCACCAACTTATCAGCATTCCAGGTAAAAAAGATTCATCCATTTTCAATTTATCACTGTCCTTCATCCTATGGCAATTCTTGTCTTTTGAAAATTCACAGTTTCAGCTGAGAGCAATCCTTTCACTATGCTCGTCATCTCATTCCAGGTCCTCGTTATCTCTTGCCTCTGGGATTGAAACTTCTCATTCAGTAGCTGCCTCATTAACCACATCCATCTTCTTTGCCCATTGCTTTTAATGTGCCATCTTCTTTTTAAGGTTTTATGGTTTCCTATTCACCCCCACATCAAGAAATTTATTTCCTTTTTCAATACTTTTCCCTACATAATCTTTGCTCACCTCAGTTCTCTGGTTCTCAAACACTTCCTCAGCTTAATGCATGAAAATGAATTTGTTTATGTCTAGCAAATCATTTAATTTTAATTGTAATCATTTCATTTTTTTCCTGTTGTGGCCTGTCACAGAGATCTTTTTTTTTCCTCATGTACTTCAATTTTAATACAATTCTATTACTTTTTTATTTGTTTAATAAATTTATTAAGCCTATATAAATATCTCCAGTACTATTCTGTTTTGGATTATAGAACTACAGATTTGGAGATGGAAGGGACATCAGGAGCTGCCAAGTGCAACCTGAAATGTAATCCCTTGGCCAGGATAACACTGTCATCAACTGTCTGAAACAGGTTGTGAAGTTAAGTTTTTCTATTTCTAAGCCCAGTACTCTCCATTGTACAACTTCACTACCTATTAGGTAAGATTCAGAGGCATAAGACCGAATTCTGCATGTATTAACTTACACACTTCTTGCTGAGATGAAACACATATGTGAACCTAGCAATCTAAGAACCATAAAAAATAGTGCCAAAAGCTTTATTTAAAAATTAGCTCTTTAGAGAATCAGAGGACTAAAGTTTCTAGAAAAATCTTCATGGGGGCAGTCTTTGAGTGATGGAAAAAAATTAAATTGTTAGGATATCAATAGGCTATTCCATGCCTGTGACATGGCCAAATGAGCAGAGAAGTGAAGAAAAATACATAGAAGTAGTCATAAATATGTTGAGTGTACAACATGGTTTTTTATGGTCTCTCTCATGAAGTTAATACTCAAAAAATTTCCCTTTCTAGAAATTATTCCAAAACTTTTTATATCTTATCCCAAGTAGATATAATATATTCATTTATTTATTGATGAAGTGTAGGCATTTATCAAATGTTTAATCCATCAAATTAATTTGCTAATAGATGGAAAGACAAAAATTAAAGAATCTCTAGTTTCAAATATTTTACCCTTTATTAGTAGAAAGTGCACATATAAAATTAAATTAAAATGCATGGAAAGTAATTTCATGAGCATAAGAAATTAGGGTTTTGTGATAGAATAAATATTTCAAAGGGCAAAATAGAAAGGTGAGATAGAAATGAGATAGATATGGGAAGAGACAGTATTGACAATGATGAGCCTGAGATATTTCAGTCTTGTAAGTCATATAATATATGCATCAGAATATATAACTATGCTTTCAAAAGCTCATTATTTCAGGTAATGATAAAATCATGTTGCTTGAAATGTAAATAATTCTTTACAAAATAATTCTTTATAGAAAATATAAATGGATAGTTTGGTTTTAATGGGGAAATGTACAAACTCTTCTATTTTTCTATTGCTGAATCAAACACATTGTAACTGAATTAATTTTGTTTTTACAAATGAAGTCATGAAGTTAATATAGTTGTTCCATGCTAAGTCTGAGAATACTAATAGAAATAAGTGTCCATGCTTTCAAGGAACACTGATTTTTAATATATATATGTACATATATATAATGTATGTATGTATATATTTAATTTAGAATATTTTTCCATGGTTACATGATTTATATTCTTTGTCTCCCCTCATTGCTCCCCTATCCCAGAGCCCATAAGCAATTCCACTGGGTTTTATATGTATTGTTGTTCAAAACCTATTTCCATATTATTACTTTTTGCAAGAGAATGATCAATTAAAGTCAACATCCCCAATCCTATACTCATTGACCCATGTGATGAATCATGTGTTTTTCTTCTGCATTTCTACTCCCACAGTTTTTTCTCTGGATATGGATAGTGTTCTTTCCCATAAGTCCCTCAGAATTGTCCTGGATCATTGCATTGCTGCTAGTAGAGAAGTCCTTGCATTTGATTGTACCACAGTGTATCCGTCTCTGTGTATAATATTCTCCTGGTTCTGCTCCTTTCACTCTGCATCAATTCCTGGAGCTCATTCCAGTTCACATGGAATTTCTCCAGTTCATTATTCTTTACAGCACAGTAATATTCCATTGCCATCAGATACCACAGTTCAGCCATTCCTCAATCAAAGGACAATCCCTCATTTTCCAATTTTTAACACTGCAAAGAGCATGACTATAAATGATTTGTGCATGTACTTTTCCCTATTATCTCTTTGGGGTAAAAACCCAGCAATGGTATGGCTTGATCAAAGGGTAGGCATTCTTTTAAACCCTTTGGGCATAATAAGGACGATTAACTTTGATTGGGAAAGTCAGTACAAGGAGATGAGTTAGCTATAGGACCAATGACAAACATAAGAACTATGAAGGAAAACTGGCTTCCAAACAATGATTATACTCTTTGCTTCGACCCAGTAGACGTTTTTTATTTCACTTCTTCTTTGAAGAAACCTTACCCTCTCCATGTGAGTCAATCAAGTCTGTTGCTTAAGAATTAAGTACAGTTTCTATTGAATGATGAAAAGATTATTTCATAATCTAAGTCATGCAGGTTAATCATTCCAGAAAACTCACACAGTGCCTAAAGAATAACTATCTCTTTACCGCATAGGCAATAAAAAACCCTTTATATTTAGAAGGGGCATGAAATGAACAATATCTTCCATACCCTATTGTAAAACTTCTGACTCATGATTTAAAAAGAGAATTTGCCTAACCTTACTGAAATTTAATTTTAATTTTCTCAGTTATGTCTCCCTTTGCACGGACAACTACACAATATGTTGATGCCTGGCATAAATAAAACAGTCAGGAAAGAGGAGATTCTGATTAATCAAATATCCTAATTATTAGACTTTGCTCTTCAATACTTCAAAGATCTAATATTTGGTCAGTGTAGGTACTCTCTTTACCAACCCAGACTATTGTTCCTTTTTGTATATTGGCTGAATACTTGAACAATGTCACCATCAGAAAATCACACTTCTGTGGATAAGTGTAATAGGACTGCAACTCTTTTCTGAAAATACTTTTCTCTTCATAGAATACTTAAAAATTCATTTATCCATTGCACAAGATCTTTTCTGAGTTCTTTCTAAGACTGTGACTCTCTATTCAGTCTGTTTTTGGCTTCTGATATATTTCTGTGTCCTGTTCCAGTAAAAAGACTAGAGTTAGAAAGATGAGAATTCTTCAGCCCACTAACATTATCTGGTCATTGGTGAGGAAGGAGGAGACCAATACACTGAAATCAGAGAATAACTGAAATGATACCAGCCACAAAAGTAAGGTGCTAACCACACCATACTGAACACAGAGAACACATTCAACTGCAGGAAAACTGGGAAAGGCCAAAGAAAAAGGGACTAGTTGCTAAGACCTAAATCTAGTCTATGCGTTTTTCCCACTCTCCTTTTCTCTGGGAAAGCATTTCTCCTTCCAGCTGGTTAGGCTGGGGACAGGAAAAGAAGAGATAACAGATCTAATTCCCCAGTAGCCAGTATATTACGGCCTTTGCTGTCTTGTTTCATCCCTATTTTATTCCATTTGGTAAAACTACTAAAGAATGTGACCATTAGCTCTGATTCTTGTTAAAGCTGACATATAAGCAGTTTAAGATTGAGAGAGAGGAAGCTATGCTGAAGGGAAAATGGATTTTACTCAGTTCAAACTAGAAGGGAGGCGAGCCTATTAGAAAGAAAGTATATTATATCTTTAAAAAAACTAAACTAAACATAGTTATAACCAAGAGAGTAACTTAACAAGCAGATATTACTATAAGCATAGAGGAAGGGAGTTTAGCATGTTTTGAATCTTTGGCACTTCAGACTAGCAATTACCCTTATATTGCATTATAGGAATCCTAGCAATAAACATCCTATTCAAACCTATGGTTACCATCATCACTGGATACAACCTTTCTTCCCATTTGATTATTCAAAAGGCATTCTAATGACTTAAGTCAGGTGGTTTAATTGAAAGTGTTTGAGGTTTAATGTCAGAAAGAACAGAATTCAAATGTAGGCTCAGATACTTAGTGTGATATGACCCAGGGTAAGTCACTTTCCTCAATTGGAAAACAAGGATAATAATAATTATACATACTTTACAGGATTGCTGCAAGAATAAAAATGAGATGATATTTGTAAAATATTTAGCCAAGTACCTGGTCCATAATAGGTACTATTTAAGTGCTAGGTATAATTATTACTTAGATCCATTATTTTTGATAGAAATAAGTATAATATTTTTCTATATGCAGAAAACATTAGTTTCTGATTCATGAACTGATCAGCAAATCCTATTAATTCTATACATATTTTAAAAATAATTTATATTAATTTCTCTCTAAATATAAATTTTCACTTTATGTTATCAATGATTTAGATGTTATAATATGAAATATCAAAGAATAAAATTTACAGAGATTTGTTGTGACTAATGTGAAACAAATTCAGGGAGGTCTTTTAAAATGCTTTGTAAGTTGAAGAAAGTACAGTTCTTAGGGAGATAGAATGTTAAAAGGAAGCAATTACTTTTGCAGATACTAGGAGCAAAAGGTACTGGGTTAAATGCTTGTGGAGTTTGAATATACAGACTACATCTTCTAGAAGATATTATATGTAGAATTAAAGATGATGATGTTTAGACTTAGACTTGGACCAGACGCCTTTGAGAGGATATCTCTCCTCATAGCTGATTAAACACGTCTTAGAAAAATTTAATCAATATTAGTTAATTATTTTAAGAAGTATCATAAAAGAGAGGTATAGACAAAGAAAAACAAATATTATACTATATATATGACATAAATAATTAAAACATTTAGAAGTTTTTAGGACCATTTCTCCATTATTAAATTTTATTTAATTTCAAGACATTGTATTTAGTATGAGACCACATATGTTATTAAAAGCCTTTATGCACATGCTGATCTGCAATATCTTGGCACAGTGGGAATGAGCTTGGGGAGGATTATTCTGACATAATATCCAAGGTTTGGTTGTTTCAGGCTATTCTAACATTCTTAGAAAGTAGTTTTGTTCCATTTCATGGTTACATTCTTTGAAAGAAACCCAGTCTCTGAAGTTCTTGCATGCTACCTCCTAGTCAGTGGGAGAGATAAAGAACTCATCTGTCATCGATCCTTTCTATAACCTCCTCACAGGGAATGCTTTTACTGCTGACCCTTAAGATCCAGGTTTAGATCAAGGCTCTTGCTTTATTTTAAGTTCTGCTGTTGTTTTCTCTCTCCAAATGAATGTGGATAACCAGAGAACATTACTTGTAGATTATATTTAAAAAAATAATCAGCAAACATGCTTCACAGTTATAGTCCATGACTGGATGCTTTATATCTGCTTCCCTAAGAAAAAGATTAAAATAATCAGATTTTTCACAATTTTTTTCTATCAACTAACCCTAGCTAGTGCTGAGATTTTATTTTTTTTCCTTTTTTTATAATTTGTGGTGATTGATGTATTACACTTGACCTTTGAACTTTGAATAGCATGTTCATTCAGTTGAGTTGGTGATTGGCTGAGAGCATTTGTAAATCTATCTTGAAATTATATACAATGGACATGCCATTGATCCAATTGAAACACAAAACTATGCCAGAGTCAATGTGTAATCACTCCCAAACTTCTTTGGGTTTCCTGAGATTTCTATGTTAGAAAATAAAGAGGTTCAAGTAATATCAAAGAGCTTTTTTCAGAGTATGTCACATACCTAATTATTCAGTTGACTATTCTATTGTCAAGATATCAAAACACTAAAAATTCCAATTAGTAAGCTAAATGTACCTAACACTCAACATGAACTAAAGAAATGAGACACTGTGATAGTTCAATATCCCTTATTCCCAAAAGCAAAAGAAGAATACAGCTTGGATTTTGTTTTTAGGTGTTAAAGAAGAAATATTTTTATTCATCCTCACCAAAATATGTATATGAATATACATAGACATATATATACAAAGTTCATAAATTATGTATGACAAAGTCATTCTAATATGTCCCACTCACCTTGCCCCCACTTCCCACATCTAAAAATGAGGAAATAACGTTTACAATTTTTAAGAAGATCATACTTAATAAATAGAAGATACAAGAGCTTAATTTAGTACTCTAGTAGTAAAAGCAATATTTCCCATCATATTATGGCACTGCTTTTAGGAAATAGGGTTCTGAGGTTACTCTTCACATTACAAGTCAATAAATTTCTTCCTAATTTTACATGTGATATGTTATAAACAAAAAAGAGCCTAGGGAGATATACATATACAGTGATGTGGATGTATCTATGTATTCTCCCTAGTTGCAGATGATGGAGGAACACCAACCCCAATAACCCTTAATAGTTGTTATAATTTGCCCTTTCTCTAACAGTTGCCCAGGGAGGACCAGAAAGGTTAGGTGGATGGATAACCCTTTCAGGTCCAAACTGGGGTTGAATGAATTATTATAGGGTTTTTTATTTACCTTGGATCACATTTGATATCTGATTGCATTGACTCCCTCCCCAAGGGTCGTGATATAAAGACCACTCAGGAAGGTACTTGTTAGACTCTCTTTATAATCTATAATCATGGAAAGGATAAACAGGACAAGGATTGGGGATTGGAGACCCTGTCAATCTAATATCTATAACTAGTTGACAATCAGGTCTGGAGGCTATTGATTTAGTAAAAGCTGGAGCTTTATTCTCCACTACACTTCTGGCGCAGCCTGGCCACAACCAAGGCCGAGAATAGGCACTGCTGTTGATGCAGCTGTATTGGTGATCTTATTCTCTCAGCTTCCTCACTATCAGTGTTTGGTGATGCACTAGCTCTCACAGTACTCAGGAAATATGCAGATTCTCCCTACCTTCTTCTTCATAGACCTCCCAGCCTCCAAGAAAGATCCAGAGACCTAAAGAGCCCAAAGACCCAAGCTCAAAAGACCAAAAGACCAAAGACCCAAAAACCCCTCTAAGTGGCTGTCAAGGTTATTTATACTGCCAGGCCAACCAACGTTTTCCCCTGGCTCATAGCAACCTGGAACATTCTATTGTCTTCCAACTGCCTTCCCTGTCATTCAAGGTGGCATCCATCATTCCCCAGGATATGAATACAACAGAAATTATTCTAAAAAACTCACATTCTTTCAAGTGCTTATGGTCCCTGAAAAATTCCTCTTAACTTTCACTGTTTATTAAGATTTTATTCTACTTTTGGCATAATGTAAATTTATTAGAGCAGATCAATTTAGGGAGTGGATAAATGAACAGTCTTTATCATAAAACAATGGTATATCTTCATGTTAACTATATTTTCATGTGGTTTATAAAGCTTTTTTTCTGAATAAGATCACTATTTTCTCCTAAAGCCTTAAATTATTATGGTCTCAGAAGCTTGAAGATTTAATGGCTTTTAAAGATTGCTTAAGAAGAATTCTTTAAAAATTGTGTAATACAAAATTAGCTTTTTTTTACTTTTTTGTTTATCTATTTCTATTATTTAGAGGATAATAGAATGCATCCTAGAAAATTCTCAGAAAGTCTTATAAAATATCTGCAATTGCTTACACACAGAGGCCACCTTTTTGAACAGTTTCAATTGGTAGTAGAGAAACATTGAAATGATTTGTGTATATTTGTGTTGATGTATATATGTTAATTTTCTTATTAAATATATATTCAAGACACTATGTGTGACTCTTTGAAGCTTTTTTTACTTAATAATAAACTATATATTCAAAGTAAAATGGGGAGGGATTATAGGAATATATGCAATGTAATCATGGTGGTAGTAGAGTGTAGGGGGTAGGTCACTGGACTTTAGTTCATATATCCTGAATTTGTTTCCCATCTCTGCTACATATAGAGTGTGACTAAAGGCAAATTGCTGATTCTGTAGATCTCTTAGATGGAGTTTTTGCTGTTCTCATTGTTGTTGTTTTCGCCATATAGTAGCATAATATTAATTACCTAACCTACATGTTTGTTGTGAAGAAAATATTATAAACTCTAAAGTGTTATATAAATATTAATTAATATTTTAAAGAATTCATAACTAATTGATACTAAATTATTTCTAGCAATATTATGAGTTCCTTTGATCAAATGTTATTAATCTATCATTTTTTGTTCATTTTATTAGAATTATATTCTTTTTTGTGTTAAATGAAGCAAATATTTGAGTTAATTATCTCAATGATTCACATTTCAGAAAAAAAGCTTTTTTTCTTTAGTTCTTTTGCTAAATTTTTCCAAAAGTTTCAAGTAATCTCAAATTTTCAACCTTTTTTTCTGTATCAATGCATTGGTTTTACATGGTCAATCCAGGCTTGACTGCTCAAATCAGTCCAAATAGTCACTACAATTTATAGTAATGCTAAAGTGAGAGGCAGTCTTAGATCATGGAAGATATTCATTCAAGTCCTACCCTAGATAAATCCTGAATGAGTAACTGGACAAATCCTATAACCTCTCTGCGTCCCCAAGCAGGACATCTAGGTAGCACAGTGGATAGAGTACTGGGCCTAGAGTCAGTTAGACTCATCTTCCTGAGTTCATATCTGATCCCAGACACTTACTAGCTGTTTGACCCTGGATAAGTCACTGAGTGCAGTTTGCTTCAGTTTCCTCATCTAAAACTGAGATGGAGAAGAAAATTGTATATCACTCTAGTATTTTTACCAAGAAAACCACAAATGATGTCATGGAGAGTCTGACAACTAAAATGAATGAACAATAAGCCTTGAAGCAATTAAATCTCGAATTTACACTGAAGGCTAATTTGAATAAATAAGGGAAACTTTATCAGTCTGTGAATCCCACATTAATAAAATCATAGTATTGGTATAAAAATCTAGGAAACTAAATATTTTGAAATTTTATTTTATGTGGGATAAAGCTCACTATAGTTTAATTAAATGAATTAGCTATAGTCTTATATAAATTAATTTAATGTGAAAGTAATATACCTATGCAAATTATGTCATTCAGTAGGGCCAGTTTTATGACTAAGAAATTTCTTGGGACTTTTTTTGGTTTAAGACTTTTACTAAGAGTTGCTAAATATATTTTCTTTTCATAAAACAAATAAAAAGAACTGTCACTTCCCCTAAATTGTATATTTTATTCTAATACCTGAAAAATTGTCTCAGATATTATACAGCAATATTTTGTGAGTTTCAGAGTGAAGATTTTCCTTGTTTCCAGCACGTGTTCTGGAAATGAAATGCAAAAAAAATGCCCCCCAAATCATAAATTATCTTTGTTCTTACTTTTTCAGTTGAAAAGCATTTATTTTTTCTACTTCCAAAGAAAAAATAAAACTCTAACAATAAATATAGTTAAGCAAAATAAATTGACAGTCATACCATTTTCAGTCTAATTGAATGCAATTGCTTCCTTCTAGTTGTATCAGAAAACTGGATGAAATCCAGACAGCCAGAAGGTCATTTACAATTAGGCATTAAGGCAATGGTAAGGCAAAGTAAACTCATCATGTGACTTCTTTTAGGTGAGCAGTAGTTTTTAATTTTATGATACTTTAAGAACAAAATCTACATCTGAATTATAACCACAACTTGAAATTTCTCTCCTTCAAAAAAAAGGAAATATGACAACAAAAGAAACAAATTACAGAATAGTGTACAAATGAGATCCTGGACAACATGTAATACCAATTTCTGTTTTATCGTGGTAGGAAGGCTAAAAGATGAAAGAGGCTGGTTGTGCAGTTTTCATCCAATGAAAGAACAGCTCACCCTGTAAATGGAGAATATTCTTCTCTTCAACTTCACACAAAGTGATTGATTCAGGATGATTGTCTTGAAATCACTTGATCAGAAGACGTTGCTTCTTAAAAGATTAACCAAAAATACATGGAGATTTATCATAAATTCCTGACTTTTTGTTGGGTTTCATTCAATTTCTTTATGTATTACATTTTATGAAATATATTTAATGCCTAAAAATCAGTTTCCTCTCTTTTTTCTTCTATCTTTCCTAGGCTCAGGACTCCTCTCATTGCAGTTGAGGCTCAGTTACAGTTCACTGTTGTTCTTGAAATTCTTTGAGAGTGAAAGCTTCTTTCATCTTCCCTCCCATCTGTACTGTCTCACCTTCCACCTTTTCAGGCACTATGTAATTATCATGTCCTCACACTACTTTTCTTTTCTCCATCAGCTTTGACAAGAAGATGGATCCTCTAGCTTCAGAGTACATGTCATTGTTCATGAAGCATTTGCCCAACAGGAACTTAAATATTAATTGTGAAAAAACTGCATGGGGTACGGATCTTTGATGAACTAAAATTACTGTTGTGCAATGATGTGAAGGGCCTTTAATTTTGCCATCTGGGTCTAATTGACAGAGAATGACTATGAATTGCAGCTTGGAGAATTGGTGAACGTTGTCTATGGGCTATTAACTAGGAAAAGTACAAGTCAGTTGAGAAAAAATTGTGGGTATCTCAAAAATGAGTTGTCTGTCTAACAACAGATTATATGGCTATTTTTCTATCAATGAAGTACATAACTTTTTGCTGATCAGTAGTATGAAATGGAGTCAAATATTGCTGTTATACTGTGTCAGACTTAACAAAGATTTCATTATCTCTTAGAAACCATATCCAATTTACTGAGAGCTCTCCACGTTTTCTCTGTCATACTATTTCCCCAAAATTCCCATGACCAAGAAATAATTTTTTCTGTTCCCTGTTGGGAACTGGAGATATTTCATCAGAGGGATTTATTAGATTTATATCTCTAGTGGAAAATACAGGAGAAATGTTCAAAAGTATTTCTAATTTTAAACTTTTAAAATGTTTATGGTCAAGTCATGTAAAACAATCTCTATACCAAAAAACCAATAGCTATTTGAAAATGTATTCCATAAAACAACCAATTTGCAAAGTTATTAAGCAGATATTTTTTTAAAATCCAAAAGTTTATCATGTTTATCTGACTTCTTTCTTTTCGAATTGTTTGGTATGTAAATATAGCATATGGTTCTTTTAATTCAAAGATGAATTATAGCCTTTGATAGTTATACAGGATTTTTTTAAATGTAAGATTGTTTTTTCTAAAAATAAAAAAAATATAACTGTTCTTCTTTCTAAGCTTTACTTTTACTTAAATGAAGCTCTTATATAACAATAATAAGATTTTGACCTATTACACTGCTTTAATGGACCATAGGATTTCCAGTCATAAAAATTATGTATGACCTAGGTAATATATGAAAATACATGTCATTCTAGAAATATGTATATACATAAAATTATAGAATTTCAGAATTAAAAAGCAGGTAAGTTTAGAAATTATCTAATCTAGTCCTTTAGTTTTATCACTCAAGACACTAAGGAATAGGGAAACCACATTATGTGAGCATGATCATACAATCAATTTGTGATAAAAATGAAGGAAAAAACAGACCTGTACAAAAATATTTATAGCCACTCTTTTTGTGGTGGCAAAAAACTGGAAAAGGAGGGTATGTCCTTCAATTGGGGAATGGCTGAACAAATTGTGGTATATGTGGTGATGGAATACTATTGTGCTCAAAGGAATAATAAACTGGAGGAATTCCAGGTGAACTGGAAAGACCTCCAGGAATTGATGCAGAGTGAAAGGAGCAGAGCCAGAAGAACTTTGTACACAGAGACCAATACACTGTGGTAAAATAGAAGGTAATGGTCTTCTGTAATAGCAGCAATGCAATGATCCAGGACAATTCTGAGGGATTTATGGAAAAGAATGCTACCCACATTCAGAGGAAGAACAGCAGGAGTAGAAACACAGAAGAAAAGCAACTGCTTGAACACATGGTTTGAGGCAGACATGATTGGGGATTTTGATTCAAAACTACCACACCAATGCAATGATCAACAATTTGGAAATAGGTCTTGATCAATGACATATGTTAAAACCAGGGGAAATGCTCATCGGCCAGGGGTCGGGGGAGGGAGAGGGGTGAAGGGTAAAGTAGGACCATGAATCATGTAACCATGTTAACTTTACTAAAAATGAATATTAATAAATATTTAAAAAGAATAAAAAATAAAAAGAATGAAAGACAACAGAAAAAACATGAAGGAAAAAATAAGATTTCCTGTTTTGGGACTAACACTCATATATTTTAGAAGCTTCATGAGAAGGTATTATCTTGGTTTTTTTCTATTAGCCTCAGGGTCTTTGGTAGTGCCTATCAAGCAGCAAATGTTTAAAAAATATTTGTTGAAATTCACAGGATTTAAAATGAATTGATTACTTTTCAAAACTCAACCACTCAAATGAAACAAAGCAGGACAAGATAAAACCATAGATGTGGATGAACCTGTTTATTAAAACATATTTAGGGCACTAGAAAATCACATTTCCCTTTATTAAATTTATTTAAAATATTTTTCCATTGTTACATGATTCATGATTATTCCCACCCTCCTACCTCCCCACTCCCAGAGCTGACAAGCAATTCCACTGAAATATACATGTATCATTGTTCAAAACATATTTCCATGTTATTGATATTTTCAATAGAGTGATAATTTAACATCAAAACCCCAATCATATCCCCATTGAACCACATGATCAATCATGTGTTTTTCTTCTGCATTTCTACTCCCACAATTCTTTCTCTGGATGTGGATAGTATTATTTCTCATGAGGTCCTCTGGATAGTCCTGGATCATTGCATTGTTGCTAGTAGAAAAGTCTATTACATTTGAACAACATATCAGTCTCTGTGTACAGTGTTCTCCTGGTTCTGCTCCTTTTGCTTGGCATCAATTCCTGGAGTTTTTTCTAGTTCAGATGGAATTCCTCCAGTTCATTATTCCTTTCAGCACAGTAGTATTCCATCACCATCAGACACCAAAATTTGTTCAACCATTACCTAATCTATGGACACTCCCTCATTTTCTAAATTTTTGCCACCACAACGAACATGCATATAAACATTTCTGTACAAGTCATTTTCCTAATTATCTCTTTGGGGTACAAAACCAGCAGTGGTATGGCTGTATCAAAGGGCAAGCATTCATTTAAAGCCCTATCACATAATTTCAAATTTCCTTCCAGAATGGTTACACCAATTCAAAACTCTACAAATAATATATGTGTCCCAATTTTGTTTCATCCTCTCCAACATTTATCACTATCCTTTGATGCCATATTGTCCAGTTTCTATGTGTGAGGTGGTACCTCATAGTTGTTTTAATTTGCATTTCTCTAATCAGGAGGGTATTTAGAACACTTTTTCGTGTGCTTATGATAGTTTTTGTTTCTTCATATAAAAACTCTCTATTCATGTCCCTTGACCATTTTTTGATTGGGGAAGGGATTGATTTTTTGTGAATTTGACTTAGTTCCTTATATATATTAGGAATTTAAACCTTTGTCAAAGAGTTTTGTTATAAAACTTTTCCCAGCTTGTTAGTTTCCTTCTAATTTTGGCTGCATTGGTTTTGTTTGTATAAAACCTTTATAATTTGACAAAATTAAAGCCATTTATTTTACATTTCTCAATGTTCTCTACCTCTTGCTTGATCTTAAATTCCTTCCTTTCCCACAAATATGACAGGTATGCTATTCTATGTTCACCTAATTTATTTATCATTTCATTCTTTATATTTAAGTCATTTATCCATTTTGAATTTATCTTGGGATAGGGCAAAAGATGTTGACCAAAACTTAATTTTCCTCATACTCTTTTTCAATTATCCCAGCATTTTTTTTTAATATAGTGAGTTCTTGTCCCCAAAACTGGGATCTTTGGGTTTATTGAATACTAGCTTATTGAGGTCACTCACACTTAGTCTATTCAATTGATCTACCCTTCTGTCTCTTAGCCAGTACCATATGGTTTTGATGACCACTGCTTTGTAGTACAGTTTAAGATCTGGTATGGCTAGACCCTCACTATTCACATTTTTTTTTCATTATTTGCCTTGATAGTCTTGATCTTTTATTCTTTCAGATAAACTTTGTTATATATTTTTTCTGATTCAGTAAAAAAGTTTCTTGGTTTTGATAGGTATGACACTAAATAATTAAATTAATTTGGGTATGATTGTCATTTATATTGCATTAGCTCATCCTACCCTGGAACAATTAATGCTTTCCCCATTATTTAGATCTAGTTTTAATTGTGTGAAAAGTGTTTTGTATTTGTGTTCATATAATTCCTGTGTTTCTCTTGGTATCCTGAATCATGGTATTCCTAAATATTGCATATTGTCTAGAGTGATTTTAAATGACATTTTTCTTTCTAACTGCTGCTGCTGAATTTTTTTTGAAAATATACAATTATGCTGATGACTTATGTGGCTGTATCTTGTACCTTCCAACTTTGCTGAAGTTAATTATTTCTACTAGCCTTTAGGTGATTTTCTAGGATTCTTTATGTATGCCATCATATCATCTGAAAGGAGTGATAGTTTAGTTTCCTCATTGCCTTCTTTAATTCCTACTATCTTTTTTTCCTCTAATTGCTATTGCTAGCATTTCTAGTACGATACTGAATAAAATAGGGGATAATGGGCATCCTTGCTTCTATCTTGATCTTATTGAGAAGGTTTCTAACTTGTCCCCATTGCAGATTATACTTGCTGATTGTTTAAATATTTACTGTTTATAATATTGAGGAATTCCCCTTCTATTCATATACTTTCTGGTGTTTTCAATAGGAATGGTGTTTTATTGTGTCAAAGGCTTTTTCTGCATCTATTAAGATAATCATGTAATTGGATGATTTTCCTAATATTAAACCATCTTTGCATTCCTTGTATAAATCCCACCTGGTTAAAGTGGATAAACCTTATAATAATTTGCTTTAGTCTTTTTGCTACTATATTATTTAAGAATTTTGCAACTATATTCATTAATGAGATTGGTCTGTAGTTTTCTTTCTTTTCTTTTTGGTCTACCAGGCTTTGGAATCAATACTCTATTTGGGTCATAAAAAGAATTTGGTAAGACTCCTTCTTTGCTTATTTTGTCAAATTATTTGCATAGTATTTGGATTGGTTGTTCTTTAAATGTTTGATAGAATTCTCTTGATAATCCATCTGGCCCAGGGGATATATTCCTAAAAAGTTCCTTGATGGCTTTTTCAATTTCTTTTTCTGAGTTGGAATAACTTAAGTATGCTAAATTCTCTTTTATTAATCTAGGCAATTTATATTTTAGTAAATATTCACCCATTTCACCTAGATTGTCATATTTATTGCCATATAATTGGACAAAATAGTTCTTAATAATTACCTTAATTTCCTCTTCATTAGAGGTGAGATCATCCTTTTCATTTTGATCTTGCTAATTTGTTCTCTTCTTTCTTTTTTATTAGATTAACCTGTACTTTATCTATTTCATTTGTTTTTTTTCCAAAGTATCAGTTCCTAGTCTCATTTATTCATTCAATAGTTCATTTTTTTACTTTAAATTTGATTAATTTCTTCAATTCTTAGGATTTTCAATTTAGTTTTTATCTAGAATTTTTAATTGGTCCTCCTCTAATTTTTCCAGTTGCAAACCCAATTCATTGATCTCCTCCTTTATTTTTTCTATAAGTACTCAGAAATATTCATTTTTAGCTGGGTACTGCTTTGGCCATATCCCATAGATTTTGATATGTTTTCTCCTTTTTGTCATTCTCTTTAATGAAGTCCATAATTGTTTCTATGATTGTTTTTTAAACCACCAGTTTTGAAGAATTAGATTATTTAATTTCCAATTAATTTTAATTTTTCCTTTCCAGGGTCTCTTGTTAATTTCGATTTTTTATGCTGAAAAATTTGCATTTATTTCTGCTTTTCTGCATTTGTTTGCAATGTTTCTATGCCCTAGTTCTCAGTGAATCTTTGTATATATATTACGTACCACTGGGAATAAGGTATGTTCCTTTTTATTCCTGTTCAGTTTTCTCTAGATATCTATTAACTCTAATTTTTCTAGCATTTTATTTACTTCCCTTACTTCTTTCTTAGTAATTTTTCAGTTTGATTTAGCTAATTATGAAAGGAGAAGGTGGAGATCTCCCACTGGTATGATCTTACTATCTATTTCCTCCTTGAGCTTCTTTAATTTTTCCTTTAGAAATCTAGATACTATACCATTTGGTGCATAAATATTTAGTAATGATATTTCTTCATTGTTTATACTACCCTTTAGCAAAATGTAATTTCTTTATCTCTTTTAATTAGATCAGTTTCTACTTTGGCTTTGTCTGGTATCATGTTTGCTATTCTTGGTTTTTTTTTTTTTTTTAAACCCTTGCCTTCTGTCTTGGAGTAAATACTGTGTATTAGCTCCAAGGCAGAAGAGTGGTAAGGGCTCTACAATTGGGGTCAAGTGACTTGCCAAGAGTCACACAACTAGGAAGTGTGTAAGGCCAGATTTGAACCCAAGACCTCTAGTCTCCAGGCCTGGGTGTCAATCCACTGAGCCACCCAGCTGCCCCCAACTCATGACTTTTTAATTTAGACGATGCATAATAGATTCTGCTTCAGCCTTTTAACTTGAGTCTGTGTGTGTCTTCCTGCTTCAAATATGTTTTTTTGCAAACAACATATAGTAGGATTCTGGTTTTTAATCACCTCTTCTATCCACTTCTGTTTTATGGGTGAGTTCATCTTATTCACATTCAGTGTTATGATTACTAACTCTGTACTGCCCTCCATCATATTATTCCCTTGAGATCCTGCTCTATTCCCCTTCATTCTGTTCCTCCTCGCCAGTATTTTACTTTTTGTCACTACATCTATCAATGTAAGTTGGCACCTATTTTCCAATATGACATTTTAGCGAATGTCCTAGAGCAAAGAGTTTTGAACTTGTCCAGGGTTACACAGACAGTATTTATTCAAGGTGATACTTTAACTCATGTCTTCCTGTCTTTTAGGAACTATGTCATGCTACCTTTCCATGTACTGATATATTTATATGCAGGAAATCATTATTGAGTGTTAGTTTTATGGAACGTAAATGTCATATGTTTCTATTCATATTAATTATTATAATTGCTAGCATTTTATATCATATTATAACTTTTGCAAATTCTTTAAGTATATCACTTCATTTGATTCACCTAACAACCATCTGACTTAGTTAATATTATTATATATAATTACAGATGNTTGATTCACCTAACAACCATCTGACTTAGTTAATATTATTATATATAATTACAGATGAGAAAACAGACATTGAAACAAATGACTCTTTCAGGATAGCAAGGATAATAAATGTAGGATATGAGATTCAAACTCAAGCTTCAAATCCAATACTAAATCCACTTTACCACTTAGATGCTAATGTTTTGAATCCATTGAAATGGAAATTTTAGAAATCACCAAACACAATAGTAATATCTATAGGTTTCCTATGATCCAAATCAAAATTTTCTGGCATTTTCCGGATTATCTAAATTAAACTATCTCAGGGACCAAGATGTACCACTTCTGGTTCTTGAAACACTTATGAGTTGCTGAAGCTTGTTCCCTTTAAAAAACCCATCAGCATAATCAAAATGAACATATACCACCACCATCAGTTAATCTTACTTTCAAATATTTAATCAGAATAATGTAGGTTTTAGGAAAAAGCAGATGCAGCCTATCTGTAGAATGGGATTAGAACTCCTTAAAAAAGTAATTAGAATGAATGCAATACATGAAGCATACAAAAGAATGAACTTCCCTCAACCTCATTTTGCAGTATTTTTAAGAACCAATATATTTCTTCTGAGTCAAATTCTGCTCCCCATGTGTGTCTGCTGTACACTACTATTAACCAGTAATGAGATCTTTCGCACACTGATATCAAGCTTCTAGCTCTCTACAAGCCTGCCAAAACATCCTCGTTTAATAATACCCTAAAAGAGGTCTTTCCTGTCCTTTTTCTTATATTAATGTATTATTGTTCCTATGTTTTATTAACATCACCAGTGCTGTCTTCTAGGTAAAAAGATTAATTACTTGGCTATGATTCGTAGAAATTGAGCTGCAACTAAATTAGTGAGGAGGCATATCAGGAGATCCGCCATCGTTATGTCATAACTACAACTCTAAAAGAAGAAACAAAGAAATATCCATTTACCTATCCATATATTAAATTGCTGACACATCATCTTATACTGTCAATAGCCCCATGACAGATTCTGACTTAACTTTGATAAATGTACTTCATCTTTATTATTCAACAATGTCTTTAGTGTCTACATCTCTTCTGCCCATTAATTATTTTGGGTTTCTGCTATTTTGGTGACTCTTTATTAGCAAGTGATATGTGAGGAGAGAGTCATAGCCTTACATCTAATTAAAACCTATACTAGATTCTTAATTTTGATTTGTTGTCAGAATTCAGGTTTGCTTTTTAAGATTTTTTTAAAGAATGCCATCTTGGAAACAGTCATCTTTTGGAGATGATTTTAAAAAGCACAAAGAGCAGGCCTAAATTAAGTCAGAGAGCAAACACTTACCAGAATAGAAGAGATAACATAAAAAAAAGCTTACAAAGAAGTATCTTTTTCTCTTTGGGTTTATTATGAATTGCAATCCAATAGAAGAACATTGAACAGGTCACTTAGGGATATGTAATAATAAATACAATATAGACTTTACTCTTAAAGAGTTTATTTTTTAGGGGAAAATAGATGTGATGCAAATGACAGATTCACTGAAGAGATACAAATTCTTACAACCATTTAGACTTATTTTAACATTTGGCCAGAGTGACAATAGGAACAACTATAGCAATAGTAAAAGAAGCTTCCTTTTATATCATACTTTAATATTTGCAAAACAATTTATGTTCATTATCTCATTTAAGCCTTACCACAAGTTCATAAGTTTAGCCCCTTAGGTAAGATTACTCTCAATTTACAGATGAGTTAAATGAGGCTCAGAAAGATAAACTACCTTGCCCAGTCATCTTGCCTGTGTGGAGCTGTTTTTATGTGATCTTCTCCATTATATCATTAGCTCTTCAAGAGCAGAGATTGTTTTTTATCCTTCTTTGTATGCTCAGAGCTTGGCATGATGTCTGGAATATAATCAAAATTTAGTAAAACATATTGACTTGACTGAATATTTTTCTCTCTGAAGAAGATATTCTGTGGGACATAGAAGACATAATATGTTTTCTGGTTTACTGTCATCAGTAGACACCATTTTTAATACTAGAAATCTCTCCATATTAAATTGGTGATCGTTTATTTCATGTTTTTTATTACATGGGAAACTGTTCCTTCTAATATTTTCTGGAATTAATTTATTTAAAAAAATAAAGAGAACTAAATTATTGATTTAAGAACTAAATTCTTGATTTCAGGGAAAGGAACATAAAGCAGAACAAAAGATATTTTAAAAGACACTGGAATATTAACAAAATTGAGTTTGAGAATTCATTAATTTAACTAATATATTTTGATAGCAATGTCATATTTAATAATAGATTTAACACTGAAAGATACTTATGAAGCCATTGATAAGCATTTTAATTATAATAATAAAGAAACTGGAGTGCCAAGATTTTAGTAACTTGACCTCTTTTATACTTATGATATTTAAGGGCAGATTTGAACTGAGGTCTCTCATAAATATGGAAAATTGTCTGCTCTGCTATACTATAGTCTACATTATGCAAGGAATTCATATGAGTTAATCTTACTGCACTCATGGATCTTGCATTCTTCTCTGGGTTGTAACAATATATACATAGATTAAAAAATAGCTCAAAATATTTTGAACAACGGAAAAAAATACCAACTGAGGTTTATAGAAAGTTTTGTTAAATAGTAAATTCTTGCCACAATAATTGGAATTTGGGAATTTGTCAAATACTAGCTTACTATGCTTATTTGGCTCTATATCTAACCTATTATATTAATCAAGCATTTATTTCCTATCAATTTCTAAATTTTTTTCAAAGAATACTTCTTTTGTGGGCTTATTTTATATCCAGCAACTTCAATAACATTGTTATGTGTTTTAAATATTTTTTTCTTTTTAGTTGACTAGAATTCTTTAAGTTTCCCACCATATCATCTTCATCTTTTGAATAAATTCTGATGACAGTGAGATTCGAGCTCTGCTTGTCACTCCCCAATTTTCCCTTCCACTGTAAAACTTCTTCCTTATAAAATTAATTTATGTGAGAAAATTTGACACAATCTATTTCTCCCTTCACCATTTTCCTAGAGCATCCCTCTTTTATGACATCTTAATTTTTGGAGATTATCCCAACATAATTGATTTCCAACAATATCCTTTCCATGTAAACTACTTCTAACACTTCTTAAAATGAAAAAAAAAGTTCTTAGGAATTATATGTATAATTTTCTTATATAGGCATGTAAACAGTTTAACTTTACTAAGACTCCTAACAATTTTATTTTTTTACCTTTTTTGTGTTTCTTTTTAGTCTTTTGTTTGATTGAAAATTTTTCTCTTCAACTCTGAGAGAGATTCTATGATATTTGAATTGTTTCTTTCACTTTTTAAAAAAAGTTATGTAATTAATTAATTTAGAACATTTTTTCATGGTTACAAAATTCACCTTCTTTCTCTCCTCTCTCTCCAAACAATTCCTACAACAGACGCACAATTCCACTGGGTTTTACATGTGTCATTGATCAAGAACTATTTTCACAGTATTGATATTTGCACTAGGGTGATTGGTTAGAGCCCTGAATGCAAACTTTTGACAAACATGTCAGCACTGACACATGTAGCCATTTTCGATGACACACAGCCACATGTGGCCACATAGAGAAATATGGGGCCGCATGCTGAGAATGAAACATTTGTTGTATTGTAGTGTAGACCCTCTGTGCCAGAGATCTGTAGGTCAAAACAACTATCACTAATCAGGTAAGTTAAATAATTAGTTTTTGGTTTATTAAATACAGTTATATATTACAATTATACATTTTGTTATTTAAAATATAAATATTGTGAAATTATGTTTTTTTTTTTGTTTTTCTTGAAGTAACACACCACCCAAGTTATGTTTCTTTTTGTGGCAAATTTTGACACACCAAGCTTAAAAGGTTGCCCATCACTGGTTTAGAGTCTATATACCAAGTCATATCCCCATTAATCCATGTGATCAAGCAGTTGTTTTTCTTCTGTTTTTCTACTCCCACATTTTTTCCTCTGACTGTGGCTAGTTTTCTTTCTCATAAGTCCTTCAGTGTTGCTCTGGATCCTTGTATTGCTGCTAGTAGAGAAGTCCATTATGTTTGATTGTACCACAGTGTATCAATCTCATTCTCCTAGATTTGCTCCTTTCACTCTGCGTTAATTCTTGGAGGTCATTTCAGTTCATATGGAATTCCTCCAGTTCTTTATTCCTTTGAGCACAATAGTATTCCATCACCAACAGATACCACAATTTGTTCAGCCATTCCTCAATCAAAGGACATTGTCTCATTTTCCAATTTTTTTCTTGTAACAACTGTCTTAATCTCTCAAGGATATAACTCCAGATTCTAAAATGATAATTTCTATAGTTATAGAATAATGCTTGATTATAACTATCCTGAATTTAAGGCATCTGTACAGATTTGGATTGTGACTTCAACTGCAACTAATTTGTATTGAGTACCACCTAAAATTTTTTTTCTCATTTTAGTTCATAGAGTTTTTTTTTGTTTGTTTCTTTCTTTTCCCTACATTTAATTTTTTTTCCTTTTTTTATTTAGAATATTTTCCCATGGTTACATGATTCATGGTTCCCCCTCACTCTTTACTCCCCAACTCCTGGAGCTGACAAGCAGTTCTATTGGGTTATACATGTGCCATTGTTCTAAACCTATTTCTATGTTATTCATATTTGCAATAGAATGATCCTTTAGCATCAAAACTCTAATCATATCCCCATTGAACCATGTGATTGATCATGTTTTTCTTCTGTTTTTCTGCTCCCACAGTTATTTCTCTGGATATGGATAGCATTCTTTCTCATAAGTTACTCAGGATTGTCCTGGGTCATTGCATTGCTGCTAGTAAAAAAAAATCTATTACATTCAATGTGCCATATTGTATCAATCTCTGGTTACAATGTTCTCCTGGTTCTAATCCTTTTATTCCACATCACTTCTTAGAAGTCTTTCCAGTTGTAGTTCATAAAGTTAACAACATCTTCTCTTAATACATACCATTCAGGAAAACCAAATAGTAATATGGATAACATTCATTGTTAATTCAACAGTTTTTTAGTTTTATGGATGTGAGCTCTCCTTCCAATTGTGACAAATATATCTAATCCATGCCTTCTGGGTTTATGTGAAACTCATCCATATTTTCCCAGAAGTACTCTACAAGTGTCACATTACTGTGAATTTTGTGTGGTTGGAAAATATTTAACTTTATAAATTAACAAAAAAAAATGACTCTTCTTCCTCTGTACCTATACAATGCAAAGATACCAAAACTATTTCTTGATCTTGCTATATAGCTACTATTATAGCTTTCTCTTTTATACATTTCTTTAATAATGTCTTTTGTGTTATTCCTTATTGCATTTCTTTGTTGGAAACATACTGTCTGTTATTCCTTCTTATCAGATATCTCAGATATCTTTCCATTATTCTTTGGAAGACTTACAACTGTTAAATATTTATCTGGGACAAGATGGATGCCACCTTGATGGACAGGGCTGGCAGTTGAAAGTCCCTGGTGCAGTGAGCCAGGGGCAAAAATTGGTTGGCTCCACCCTATAAATATCCCCCAAGGAACAATAGATGGGATCTCAGAGCTCAGAGCAGATATTTGAGCAGGCTTCTCTTGGAGCAAGAACTGGAACAGAGGGAGGTGAAAGGTGGAAGGGGTAGGCCTGAAACCTGTAAGCTGTACCTGACTGAGAGAGAGCTAGTGATCAATCAACACCATTGATAGTAGAGCTGAGAGTGTATATAGATCATCTATTAACATCAACAGCAATAGCCTTCCCTAATCTTTGACTTGGCTATCACCAAGTCAGGTCAGAGTTAGTGAGAGGTTAAAGACCTTCAGTTTCTACTAGCCTAGCAATCTCCAGACTTGATCAACAATTAGTTTAGTAGCCAAAAAATAGCAATAGAGTTCCCATAACCTCAAACCTATTACCTTGTTTTCCTTTCCCCATTAATAATTTAATATAGTGATTTATCAACAAGTACCTTTCCTGAGAGTTTAATCCACCAAAGCCCTTAGGAAAGGGCGATCAATACACAGTCAGATAACAACACTACCAATAGCCAACCAATAGACTATAAACAACTTATCCAACCTCAGGTTGGGACCTAGAGAGTTTAACCATCTGCCAAACTTATCAGGGGTTCCCAACCTGGGCAACTGTTAGAAGGAAGCAACTGACTGGCTCGATCAATCAAGCCTGTCAGGGAGGAGAGGCATAATTACATCTACAGCTGTTGTGAGAGAAGTGTGTGTTTCCTCCCTTACCAACTATAGCCAGCTTAAGCCTTGGGCACCTGATCCCTCCTCCATTCATACTATCTCTGAGATCTACATACCATCCATCCTCCAAGATCTTGAGGAATATCTAAGAGAGATATACAGAGATATTATCAGACAGCTTTCATTTCTTTTTAACAAAACTTTAATTCTTTTGACATTGACATTTCATGATGACAAGTACATCATATCATGAGAATAATTTCTTTTGAATTGGACATAGGATTTCATCCATGTAGGGAGATCTTGGTAAAGAATTTATTCTTCCAATATTGATGTGCTAGAAGTGGATCAGTTTTCTATCCACTATATCACAATGCCTCTATCATCTATCAATATTTGTCTGAAAATATTTCTTTCACATTGAACTTTTATGTGAACTGAAAATTTTCCAAATTCAAACTGAATATCTCCCATTTTATAACCCCATTAATTTTTCTCCCTGAAATGCTCATTCAAGACATAAACACCGATAGACCATTTCTCTGGGTTCTTCAAACTATTGCATAGAGCAGGGGTTGGCAACAAAAGGCTCTCAAGCCATATCTGGCTCCACCTCCCGACCAGCCAGTCTGGGCAGAGCCCCAGGATGTGCCCCAGTGGGCCCTTCAGACCCTGTCCCATATTCCAGTGCCTTCCGCCTCCATCCTCCTCCTTCCGCAGGCGTTTATGGCTCTCACGGCCAAAAAGGTTGCCGACCATTGGCATTGAGCTTCAGGTAATATTTGTCTTCTTGAGCTTAAGGTAATATTTGTCTTCTTGGTTTCTCTTGTGTGGCCAATTATATGTATGTATAGTCAATAAAGAACAAAAATTGCAGGATCTTATATTTTCCATTCATTGTGATAACAATCCCACAACCATCATCTTTTTCATGGAATTTTTTGTGTGTAAAAATAATGCTCAGAAATAAGGAATAAAAGAGGCCAAAATCATAAATATCTCTTATAAGATACCCATCCATCATCCATCCATCCATTTATTCATAACCTCCCATCTATATTTCTGACTATTTGTCTACTGATTATCTATCATATTCCTTTAAGTGATAAGGTAATTTAAATCATATTTGTGTGGTTATATTAGATTGTATAAAGCATATGAAATTAATGCTATACTTTATATTATTATCATAGTTCTACATCTATTCTTCTATTCATTCAAGACCAAATCCATCAATATTTTTCCAAGAAAAATATTGCAAAGTGCTAGATATGATAAGTATTAAATATAATCACAGAAATTTAAAATTGGTTATGTCATGCACTAATTGAGTTATTTATTCATATGAGTCATTTATTTCTATATCAGTTGTTTATTAAAAAGTCAGCTATTTTAGAATATGTATGTCTACATGCACTCTGTTTGCATGCATGCATTCACACATACAGAAAAAAGAACAAAATTACAGCCCTTTCTGCTTCTAAAATGATTCGAGAACGGTAATAAAGAATCATACAATTTTTCAACCTTCTAAATACTTTAACTTACAAGATGATATTCTCAATATAGAGTCATTCTAGAGAAACTGAACAATCTGTCCTGATGTCCTTACTACATTTTACAACCATCAGTCAAAGGAAATTGTAGCTAAATTAAAGGATAGCTCATTAATCTTTGAAAGGGCAAGCTAAGAAGTTAACACATTGCATTTTAAAATGTGACCAGTGAATATAAGAAAAAAATCATTTTATGACTTATTTGGTTATCTTATATTTCTAGGATCTGATAAAATATGTAAAAAAAGAAGACCACCATGAAGATAATCTATTTTTTGTTAAAATCAAATGCAAAAAAATGTAAATAAATTATCTAAAGAACTTTATAAGATATGCCCAATTAAGTCAGCATATATATTTATATTTATAGTCAAGATCTATTGTTCCTTTAATAATATGTCTTTAATATTCAGTTAACATTTACAAAAAATTCTAAAACTGTGTGATCTTTTCCTCCATGATTCTTAAACCATCACTATACATACTGAAAAGGGCTATATAGAACTAAGAATCTTTTAATTTAGTTTGTTTCAAAAATTTCCTTCGACACCAATTTGTCACATTTTGACCAATGTCTTCATTACAGGATGGAGGGTGTAAAATGGTTAGGGAGGATTAGCATCTCTGGTTTAAAGGCTTGTTGAGCTCTTCACAGGGCATATTCCACTCAACTCTCATCTATATCTTAAGAAGCTGCAACATGAATATAAACTACACCCATTAAAATCATTTTGGCAGTTGACTTAAATCAGATTGAGCAGACTTCAAATCTATCAGTGAGTTAGGGGGTGGCTGTATCAAGATAAACAAGACTTTGCCTAGTGGAATAGGTGGATGAGAACAATTTTTTCTGATGATCATGAAATCATCTGGAGCAGGTATTGTGGATATTAAGAAGCTGGTCAGACATCAAAGATACCAAGCCCTGCTTCTCAGATTTTTGATAGTAAACTTCTTGATTTGTGTTTTTTTCCTCTAAAAAGTTAGTTTACTCAATACATTTCAATTCATGAAGTTTTATACCTATAAGAATTAGGATATAAGAACAATTATTAATTTACTCCTTGAGGGGAAAAAATGGGACCTGGGTAGGTGGAGGGAGAGAGGGAAATAGAAGTTTCCCTGAGACAGGTGAGTTCCAGAAGAAAAGATACTATGCCTGGAAGAAAGTTCATCTTTGAACATGGGGACTTTCTGCAGCCTCCAGAGACAGATGCTTAGTTCTGGAGAGGGGCGGGATAGAACTATGAACCACCTGGTGACCTCTGGAAGCAAGTGTATTTGCCAGAGGTGGCAACTCAAGTTTAAGGAAGCTATTATGGGAGCCTATTAGATACTCTCATGCCTGAAGAGTGTTGTGTTTGGGAGGAAAATACATGAGGAGGGCAGTCTGAGACAGTCAAACTCCTAAAGAAAATTATATAAATATTTTATCATGGAATATTTTCACATTTCAATAGTATTGGACATTGAGTGCTATATATTAAAATATTGGAGACTGGGATTCATGGAACCCTCCAGCCATCCCACTATGGCAGAAATGGAGTCTATATAATTCTGTGCACTGGCTATGCTGGGAGAGGCTCCAGGTGTGTTTGGTCATCCATCACTTGCGGAGTTTGCTGATGGAAGACCTGGTTAGGTGACTACATGAACATGAGCTACACAAGGTCCTGGCCTGCAGGTTTGGTGTCCTATTGGACCTGGTATAGCTCTTATTGGGAAAACCAGGGGAGACAACTTAAATATTATATGTGGGTTCAAAAGGGTGAGTAGGAGACAGGAATGGACAGGTGGGGACTTAACAAGTTAAGGAAACTGGGTTTAACTGTTCAGGGAAAAGACTGTAGACAGAAGTGACAGTTAGGCCCCAACTGTCAACCTGCTTCTCCTAGATAAGAGGTCTGTGAAAACCAGCAAGCAAATGATAAGAGGGTTTGTAACAAATTTAATTAAGGGAACTATGGTCTAAAGGATGGGAATAGGGGTTTCTGTATTTCCAGACTATGGGCAAACCACAGGGTCAGGGGAGGGACTTATCTGCACTGAACTGAGACCTAAAGCAAGACAGAGCCCAAAAAATAGCAGGACGGAAGTGGGTATTCTCACAGCAGAGTCCTGACACACTGCAGCGATGTTGCAGCTCTTCCAGGACTGCTATCTGTACTTCTTGAGGTGGGTAGATTCTGGGAGCTAACCCAGCCCAACTTAACCTGCAACTCAGGTTGAGATTAATAGTCTCTACCAAAAATCTCCCACAAGTAGATGACAGTTTTCCTTCAGGATGCCAGGGAATCAGGATACAAACTCCACTTCTTCTGAGGTCTCCCAGGGTCAGTTACAACTTGTCCCAACCACCACGGAGTCCGTCTCAGAGAGAGAGGCCACACTTCCTGCTTCCTCATTCCATTTAGAATTCTCCAGCCCTTCCTGCTAGGTCTCCTAACTAATAATTAAGTAATCTTCCTCACAACACAGCTGCTGGCTGAGTGTGAACTGGCTAAGTTGCTGTTGTCCTTGCGGGACCTCTGGATATTCTGATATGCACAAGTCACAAGAGCCTGGATCTGTCCTTGAACAATTTGGGTGCATGATACAGGCTGTTCAATTGTACTGCAACCAGCCAGAGTTTAGCTGCACTAATTTTTTTGAATTTCTCTCTTCTTGGTAATGATCTGTTGCATCATCTACATGTTATGTGTGTCCTGTGCTGCTTGGTGCCTACTGTATCTGGCCCTAGTGCTGGACCTTAATGATCTGCACCTGCTGGCCTTCTCTAATCAGCATTGTCACAGTGGTGGTCTGGCTCTGCTGAGATTGGGCAGTGGTGATCCTGACTGGTGGTTGTCTGCTGGCCAGTCTGTTTGCTTTGGACATGGACAGCCATAGGCTACTGGGCCAGTTCGAAATAGTTCATAAAAGACTCTGCAGGTGTCAGATGAGTGCATTTCCACCTGACTGTTGGAAGGTTTTATTTCATCTCAATTGGTTAAATTTTGTAATATCTATGGCAATGTCATTACTCTGGAGTATCTGGGGTTTGTTTTCTTTTGTGTGGATCTAGGCCATAATACCAACTCAGTGATAAATATCTAGAAGGCACTGGTGAAGAACCCAGGGACTTCAGCACTTATAAGCTTTACATCTTCATTCAATTTCATGATCTTAAAAGTGCAAGAAACTACTGTTCATGGAAATCTTCCACTGTCAAATTTTAGATTTCTTCCATGATAGGAGGCCAGAAGGACTCACAGACTCTGCTGAGCATCACTACTGCTTATACAGCTAAACTGGTAACATGAAGATTAGTGACTGATGTTCTACTGGCTGCTCAGGAAGAGGGCTCAGACTGCCACTACATGGAAGAGCAGGGGCAAAAACAAGATGGCAGCCTGGCTGTTTGTACCACCTTCTCTGCATGACCCCTGGCTTTTGTCTTGTCACTGAACTTTGATGACCAGAAAAGAAAGTGCAGCTGGTTATTTTTTTCCAATTCCACCTCACTTAAGTCCAATTCATCCACAAGTCAAGACATCAACCTCCTTTGTCACTGATTAATTAAAAAAAAACAAGTTGAAAAGTCCTTTCTAAGTAGTTGGGCTAGTTATTGACAAATAGATGCAGTCTGTTACTAGAAGCATACTTAAAGCCTTTTTTCCTACACTATTTGCTTGTGTCATACTTGATGCCACCAGCTAGAGCTTTCACACTATGGAACAGGCACAGCCGTTTAAAACCTATGACTTCAAGTGTATAACTTCGGTAGCAAAGAGTAAAACTGCTTCAAGGCTATCATTAGGTGTTTAAATTCCAGAACCATTGATAAAAAAATTTTTTTGATTACTACTTGTTTGTTATGCACCAGATACAGAGCTAAATGAAGGGAATACAATAAAAAATGCAAATAGTAATTGAGCTTAAGGAAATTAAATTTTAACAATTAACATCAACCTTCTGCAAATTCTTTGCAAAGCATAGACTTCAACATGTCAAGTTTTGAAATTTCTTGATGTACACACTACCTTCACAGATTCATATTTAAATACATCTATGCCTTGTAAAGGGAAGTCCTTCCTCCCCGGGTCATGAACTTTCTGCTTGTCCAAACCAGCTATTAGGGTAATTGGATTTATTAGAGAATAAAGTTGCTTATAAGAAACTCTCCAGCTCAGAGAAAGAGGTATGGAAGAGGTTACCTTAAGACCAAACTGAAATTTTCATGGAGGTTCTTTAAGAGAATTTCCAATGATCCTTTGATGGTAATGGTGAAAGTTAACTGCTCTCTGGGGTTTGACTTATTAAGAGAAAGGAAGTGAAGGATTTTCCTCCATGTCTTTGTGGAAGATTTATGGTGAAAGTTGCTTTGAAAACATCATGTAAGCTGATAAAGATTTGAAGGAGAAAACTCAGGGGTTTCCCTGGTCTGACCAGTGGGAGCAAAAGAGAATAATGATCACAGTGAGATCTGGAGTGAACCTTTTATTCTGTCTGTGAATTGAGCTTGGAGACAGGAGAGAGAGAGAGAGAGAAGCTGAAATGATTTTAAGGTACATATAAAAATACTTATGACTAGATTAGATTATATAGCTTAGAAATTTATATTTGAGATAGATTTAAAGGAGATTATCATAAGTTTGGGTTTCCAAAGCAGAAGGCACTTATAAAATTTTAGTGGGATTTTTTGGGAATTAGTAAGAAGGTTTGAGTAATATTTACAAAACACCTTTCTTTTTCCTTGTTTTTCCCTGAACTTTGTAATTAGAAATAAATAGGATTTTTTTATATATCCCATCTCTAGTTGATTTCTCAACTACCAAGCTCAGCCATCTTTTCAACTGTCAGCTATAAGATCACCTCGATCCAAAAGCCTATCTTTAACCATCAACCAATTATTACAATATAATTCAATATTTAGGGTTAATATATCCTCCAAATTACACAGTCCATTAGCTTGAATGGAATGCTCCAAACAGAGAGACTTTGATTGGTTCCTGAGATGTGGTAGACCAGCACAGAGGGAAAGGAAGTGATGTGGAGAAAAAGAATTTTAAAAAATGAGACCATAGAGGAAGAGGGGATTCTCTGGAGATCATTGGCTGGGGGTCTTTCTGTAATTCAGCATTGGTGGCTAGGGCGGAGGCCACTCTCATGGGCTGGTAAGATTATAGTGGTAGGCTAGGAAATATTTTTCCCTTCCCTCCTTATTTCTTTCTTAGACTATATTTATATTAAAATTATATTGTTCAAAACTTCTATCATCCCCATGACTTAAGGGTTAATTATTTTATAAATGGTGTTCACAATAATGTTTTTTTAACTAATATTATATTTCCAAACTAATTTTCTATATCACAGCCTTAGGAAATTGTTTCCATTAATTGTTATGACAATAAAATCAACAAGAACAATATAATTATATTTTAATAAATCTTTTAGGTATGAGATTATTTGAATTTAGTTAGATCTATCATGTTAGGCTACTCCTTATAAAGAAATACCTTCATTCTTCTATGGAGATGTATATGTGTATGTGTATATACTTATGAATTTTATATGATATGTATTTGCTACACATAAAAGTGAAGTAGCCTCTGGATTAATTTAAATAACTCAGTCCAGCTGATCCACAGGAAATACATATAAGACACTGGAAGTGGGAGAGGAATCCAAATAATCTGATTGATGGGAGATACTAATGAAAATGAAGACATTCTAAATTCTTGGTTAGAGAATTAGCAAATATACTAAATTACAATGAGTAATAGACAAAGACAAATGTGATTAGAAAACAGACTTCTATGAGTCTCTATGATATCAATTAAAATTACACTCTATTTCCTTTCATTTGTAAATGAATGCTTTATATTATGAAACATTTGGATGCAAATTCAGTTTAAAAAGCTGGTGCCCATCATTGTGATAATTCCAGATACATACATTTGGGATTTGTAAATAAAAGAACAGAATTAGAGTTGGAATGTACTTTAGAGGTTACCTATTTCAGCTCCTTTATTTCAGAGATCCCAAGAATATGTCTATAGACAAGTGTTATCCAGTTGTAGAGAAATTTTAGAATGTATTCATCATAGTCAACATATTGTAATATTCTGACTTTTAATCTATTCTGCAATCATCTTCTATTTCATGGATGAGTTCATACATTCACGTTCATAGTTATTGTTATTGTGTGTTTCCCTCTATCCTATTTTACCCCTTTTAGACTTTTCTTCCTCTCCTTTAAGCTTTTCTCTATTCACAAATATTTTTGCTTCTGACTACCACCTTTCTAAGTTCACCCTCTTTTGTTTATTCTTCTCCATCTTTTTTATTCTCCTCCCCTTCTAGTTTTCCAATAAGGTGCAAAGGAGAATAAGAAATTAGGGTTTTACAACTTAGCAAGTGATATGAGTGTGCAAAGGAGTATCTGGTCACATGCATGGAAGTGAAAGTGGAATTGCAGATTCTGGGGAAATGATTAAATCAATGATTGGAGACGATTGAGAGTCTGTTTTTCCTATTTGGACAAGAGAGTGGAAAGGCCACTTCCTGTGGCAGTTTGAAGAAGAGAACTTGCCTTACCTGAGATCTGGAGGTTCCTGCAATCTAAATAGTGAGAAGAACTGATATCCTGTCTATCCCTGTTTCCAGTTAACATCTCCCAGATATGTTGTAAACTCCTGATTCCCTAGTCTGAGAGGTTTCTTGACTGAGAGTGAGTGAGAGTCAGACCCTGAAAAATCCTCTGTCTTTGGACCAGAGGCCTGCAGCCATCTTTGCATCTGAAGAAGTTCATCAAGATCACAACAGTTCTACTTTGACAAGCTTTGTACCATGACTATCTTTAATTTGAGGACCAGTCAGCTTGGTATAGATAGTTAGTCTGGGTTTTTTTAGAGAGATCAGAGTAGTAAAGTATAGCTTGAAGAAATTGAAGAAGACCACCCGTATAGGACTCCTCAAGAAGACATAAAAACAAATCCAGATGAATGAAGGGACCACAAAACAGGGGCTCAGTATTAAACGTATGTAGAATTGGGGCATTTCCATGTTATAAAAGGGTGAAACAGCTATCACTAAAACGTGAGCTCAGCAACCCCTTTATTCCACCACCTACAGTGCCAAAGGTAGCTCAAAAGAGTTAGAGCAAGTTTAAGGAACCCATTAAGTGCTTAGCAGCTACATGGCATCACCAGGGCTTGCTCCTGAGAGCAGCAAGATTTAAGACCCCAAGAGGCTAAAGAAAGCGCAGACTTTGAACACATACCCTGAGCGAAGGCATGGACATAGATCCTGAGTGAAGGCAAGGACTTGGATCTTGACCACAAACATTGACCTTGAGTGGGGATCCAGTGCAGAGGGGTACATGACTGTGGAAGCAGTGCCCTGAGACTGTTAAAGGAGCTTTAGGCTGAAGATCAAGCAAGGGGACCACCAGGAGGCTTGACCCTGAAGAACAACTAGACGTGAGACCACAGGAACCCAAAGAGAGCAGACAGACCCTGGGCATAAGGATAAAGCTGAGAGGGTGCTGGGCTAAAAATGGCAAGCCAGACACAGGAACCCCAGAAGAGAAAGATCAAGAAGAAATCTTTAACACTCAACAACTTTTACACAGAAAAAATCCAGACAACAGAGCAAACAACAGAGGAGAACAAACAAGTAACCATATCCAGGCCTTCCCCAAAAAATGAAAACTGGTCACAAAGTCTTGAAGAGTTCAAATCTGAGATTATGAGAAAGATGGAAGAGATCTGGCAAGAAAATAACAGTTTAAAAGGTGGAATTTCACAATTGGAAAGTGAGGAAAGTAATTGAAGACCAGAAATGACCAGATTGAAAAGGAAAACCAGTCTCTAAGGGCTAGAATTGGGCAATTAGAAAAAGATGCCCCCAAATCAAAAGAATTGATAAGAAAATTGGAGACCAAAATCAAACAGCTGGAAAATAGGATATAGCAAATCTAAAGGAAATTCAAAAGATTATAGCAGAAAACCAGTCTCTAAAGACAAGAATTGGGCAAGTAGAAGCCAATGATCTCTCAAGAAAGCAAGAGCAAATAAAACAAAGTCAAAGACTGATAAAATAGAAGGAAACATGAAATATCTCAATGAGAAATTGACAGATCAAGGAAACAGGTCTATAAGAGCTAATTTGAGAATCATTGTCTTCCTGAAAAAGCAGAAATTAATAGAAATTTGGACTCCATACTAAAAGAAATTATTCAGCAAAACTGCCCTGAAGTTCTACAATAAGACATTGAAATACATTGAAATACATTGAAATACAGACATTGAAAGGATCACCCTCTACACTAGACTGTGAAAAGACAACTTCCAGGAATGTAATAGCCAATTCAAGAGCTTCCAAGGGAAAGAAACATTTTACAAGAAGCCAGAAAGAGACAATTCAGATATCAAAGAGCACCAATCAGGATCACACAGGATCTGGCAACCTAAACACTACAAGACCGCAAGGCTTGGAATATGATATTCAGAAAGGCAAGAGAACTGGGTCTGCAACCAAGGATCACCTACCCATCAAAACTTACAATATAGATGGCGGCAGAGTAAGGAGCAGCTGCTCGATCTCTCCTGACCGAACCACACAGAACCCCTCAAGGGGAAATAAAAACGAGTCCAGAGGAACGAAGGAACCCCACAACAGGGCGCAGCATTGAAGGTACGCAGAATCGGGGCATTTCCACACTTTAAAGGGGTTAAACAGTTCACACTAAAACATGAGAGGAAGAAGCCCCTCCCTCACCCCCCACACCGCACAAGCCGGTAAACAGGACTGGGGCAACCAGAAAATCACTGGCAGCCCCTGAGCCTGTACCTGTGCGCTGCAAGACGAGGGACCCCAGGTGGCTGGGACTCTCCCTGAGCACCCACGTGGGTGAAGGCACCGCCTCCGGCCTGGACAAAGGCCCCTAAAACTAGGCCTTTCCCAAGCACTGAAGGCATCGCCTCAGGTGCGAATAAAGATCTCCAGCCCACGGACTTTCACTACCTTCTGCAGGGGTGAAAGCAGGGCCCTAAGAGCAGCAGCGCAGGCAAAGGCAGTGCCCTAGGCTTGAATAAAGATCTCCAGCCCAGGCTTGGACCTCCAGTGAGGACCCGGTGCAGACCTGAGCGTGGCTGTGGAAGCAGCCCCAAAGACTGCTGAAGGAACCTCGGGCAGAGGGGCAGACCGGGAACTACCAGGAGGCCTGACCCCGAGGACAAGGAGACCGGAGGCCCCCCCCCCAAGCTTGCAAGGCCCAGGCAGACCCGGAGTGCAAAGACAAAGCTGAAAAGGGGCGGGGCTAACAATGGCCAGCAATAAGGAAATCCAGAAGAAAAAGACCATCAAGAGAAACTCTGGAACACTGGACAACTTCTACACAGAGAAAATCCAGACAACAGAGGAGGGAAAACAAAAATCCAAACCTCCCCAAAAAAATGAAAGCTGGTCACAAGTTATGGAAGAGTTTAAAAATGAAATGCTGAGGAAGATGGAAGAAACCTGGCAAGAAAATAACAGTTTAAAAGGCAGAATTTCGCAATTGGAAAGTGAGACAAGACAACTGAAGACCAAAAATGACCAGATTGAAAAGGAAAACCAATCCTTAAAGGCTAGAATCGAACATTTAGAAACCAATGATCTCTCAAGACAACAAGAACAAATAAAACCAAGTCAAAAGACTGATAAAATAGAAGGAAACATGAAATATCTCAAGGAGAGAGTGACAGACCAAGAAAACCGGTCTAGAAGAGATAACTTGAGAATCATTGGTATTCCAGAAAAGGCAGAAATTAATAAAAACATGGACTCCATACTCAAAGAAATTATTCAGCAAAATTGCCCTGAAGTTCTACAACAAGAGGGCAATATAGACATTGAAAGGATCCATAGAACACCCTCTAAACTGGACCCAGAAAAGTCAACACCCAGAAATATAATAGCGAAATTGAAGAGCTTTCGAGTCAAAGAAAAAATCTTACAAGAAGCCAGAAAGAGACAATTCAAATATCAAGGAGCCCCAATAAGGATCACACAGGATCTGGCAGCCTCAACACTAAAAGAACGCAAGGCTTGGAATATAATATTCAGAAAAGCAAGAGAGCTGGGCCTGCAACCACGGATCAACTACCCAGCGAAACTAACCATATACTTTCAGGGGAAAGTATGGGCATTCATCAAAATTGAAGAATTCCAAGTTTTTGCACAAAAGAGTCCAGGACTAATTGGAAAGTTTGACACTCAACCACAGATATCAAGAGAAAGATGATGAAAAGGTAAATAAGAAACAGAGGGAAAAGAAAGAAAACTCATAGTCTTTTAAGCTTGACTGTTTAAGGGCATAAATAAGATCTAAGTATCTGTATTACTAGGTGGAGAAATGCTATGTATAATTCTCTGTAGTGAACTCTATACACTATTATAATATTCACTATTATAGCAACCAGAAGAATAATTCATAGGGAGAGGACAGGATACTAAATGGTCTAAGATGACATGGGGGGTGGGAAAGAGGGGAAGAAGAGTAGGGGACAACAAGAAAAATCCGAGTAAATAAGAAAAATAAGATATTCTATTACACACAAAGAGGGCATGGGAAGGGGAGGGGATAAATACTACCATAAGAAGGAGAGGAAGAGAGCATTAAGAGGTAATAATCAAACCTTACTCTCAGTATAATCAACCCGGAGAAGGAAGAGTAGCTTTATTATCCATCTGGATAAAAAACTCCATCTAAGCCTACTGAGAAAGTCAGAAGGGATAAACCAAAGGGAGCAGGGGAGTGGGGAGGCCAAAAAGGGAGGGAAGAAGAAGGGGGAGGGAATTCATTCGGTCTTTAAAAAAAACAAAAATAAGGGAACAACAAGGGAGGGGACAGAAAGGGAAGTCAATCAAGGGAGGGGATAAGGGATACTGGCTGAAAGCAAACCACTGGTGTAAAAGAAAATAGTGTAATAAGAAGGAGTGGGTCTAGGGGAGGATACAAAAAATGTCAGTGAATACACAACTAACAATTGTAACTCTGAATGTGAACGGGATGAACTCACTCATAAAACGGAAGCAAATAGCAGAGTGGTTCAGAAACCAAAATCCTACCATAGGTTGTCTACAAGAAACACATATGAGGCGGGTAGACACACACAAGTTCAAGGTTAAGGGTATGAGCAAAATCTTTTGGGCATCAAATGAGAAAAAGAAGGCAGGAGTGGCTATCATGATCTCTGACAAAGCCAAAGTAAAAATAGATATGATTAAAAAAGACAGGGAAGGTCATTACATCCTGATTAAAGGCAGTATAAACAATGAGGAAATAACACTGCTCAATATATATGCACCAAGTGGTATAGCATCCAAATTC
>NC_058132.1:518247626-518366079 GCF_016433145.1 Gracilinanus agilis
TGGCTAAAATGAAAGAAGGGGAGAGTAATGAATTTTGGAGGGGATGTGGCAAAATTGGGACATTAATGCATTGCTGGTGGAGTTGTGAACTGATCCAGCCATTCTGGCTGGCAATTTGGAATCATGCTCAAAGGGCTATAAAAGAATGCCTGCCCTTTGACCCAGCCATACCATTGTTGGGTTTGTATCCCAAAGAGATCATAGATAAACAGACATGTACAAAAATATTTATAGCTGAGCTTCTTGTGGTGGCAAAAAACTGGAAAAGGAGGGTATGTCCTTCAATTGGGGAATGGCTGAACAAACTGTGGTATATGCGGGTGATGGAATACTATTGTGCTAAAAGGAATAATAAACTGGAGGAGTTCCAGGCGAACTGGAGAGACCTCCGGGATCTGATGCAGAGTGAAAGGAGCAGAGCCAAAAGAACATTGTACACAGAGACTGATATACTGTGGTAAAATTGAATGTAATGGGCTTCTGTACCAGCAGCAATGCAATGACCCAGGACAATTCTGAGGGATTTATGGTAAAGAATGCTACCCACATTCAGAGGAAGGACTGCAGGAGAGGAAACATATAAGAAAAGCAACTGCTTGAACGCATGGGTCGGGGCGGACATGATTGAGGGTGTGGACTCAAAACTACCACACCAATGCAACCACCAACAATTGGGAAATTGGTCTTGATCAAGGACACATGACAAAACCAGTGGAAAAGTGCGTCGGCCATGGGTGGGGGGAGTGCGGGGGGTGAAGGGGAAAATAGGAGCATGAAACATGTAATCATGTTAAAAATGATTATTAATAAATGTTAAAAAAAAACTTACAATATACTTCAAGGGGAAAGTTTGGGCATTCAATAAGATAGAAGATTTCCAAGTATTTCCACAGAAAAGACCAGCAATAGATGGAAAGTTTGATATCCAACCACAAAAATCAAGAGAAACATGAAAAAGTAAATAAGAAACAGAAGGAAAGTAAGAAAACTCTTATTTTTCAAATTTGCTTCTTTAAGGGCTTCAATAATATCTAAATATTTGTATTCCAGTGTTGAGAAATGTTATGTATAATTCTCTGTAGTGAACTCTATTCACTATTCTAGTATTCACTATTATAGTAATTAGAAGAATTATTCATAGGGAGAGATTGGAATACTAAATGGTCTAAGATGATAAGGGGGTGGGAAAGAGATGGTGAATAGTAGAGGAAACCAAGAGAAACTTGTATGAATAAGAAAAATAGCATATTCTATTACACACAAAGAGGGCATGGGAAGGAGAAGGGATGCATACTATTATAAGAAAGAGAGGAAGAGAGCATTAAGAGGTAATATTTAAGCCTTACTCTCAATGTAATTAACCCTGAGAGGGAAGAGTAGCTATAGGCATTGGGATATAAAACTCTCTCTAACCCTACTGAGAAAGTCAGAAGGGATAAACCAAGGGAGGCAGGGGAATGGGGAGGTTGAAGAAGGGGAGGGAATTCATTAGGCTTTAAAAATAAAAAGAGAGGAATAATAAGGGAGGGGATAGAAAGGGAAGTAAATCAAAGGAGTAGACAAGGGGTCCTGGCTTAAAGCAAACCAGTGGTTTAAAAGGAAATAATGTAAGAAGAAGGAGTAGAACTAGGAGAGGATAACAAAATATCAGCAAATACACAACTGATAATTATAACTCTGAATGTGAATGGGATTAACTCGTCCATAAAATGGAAGTAAATAGCAGAGTGGATTAGAAAATAAAATCCTACCATATGTTGTCTACAAGAAGCACATATGAGGCAGGTGGACATACTCAGATTTAAGATCAAGGGCTTGAGCAAAATCTTTTGGGCTTCAAATGAGTAAAAGAAGGCAGGAGTGGCAATCATAATTTCTAACAAAGCTAAAGTAAAAAAAGATATTAAAAAAGACAGGGAAGGTAATTATATCCAGATAAAAGGCAATACAGACAATGAGGAAATAACAGTGCTCAATATGTATGTACCAAATACCATAGCACCCAAATTCAAAAAGGAGAAACTGGCAGAGCTCAAGAAGGAAATAGATAGTAAAACCAAACAAGGGAGAGGCCTAAATATTCCTCTTTCAGATCTAGATAAATCAAACCAAAAAATAAATAAGAAAGAGGTAAGAGAAGTGAATGAAGTCCTAGAAAAATTAGATTTAATAGATACATGGAGAAAAATACATAGGAACAAAAAGGAATACACCTTCTTTTCAGCTACACATTGTACATTCACAAAGATGGACCATGTAATAAGGCATAGAAACATTGCAAACAAATGCAAAAGAGAAGATATAATAAATGTAACCTCCTCAGATCATAATGCAATAAAAATATTTAGTAAGGGGGCCTGGACAGGCAAATAAAAAACTAAATGGAAATTAAATAATATAATTCTCTAAAACCAGTTAGTCAAAGAAGAAATCATAGAAACAATCAACAATTTCATCAAAGAGAAGGACAATGATGAGCCATCTTACCAAACTCTGTGGGATGCAGCCAAGGCAGTACTCAGGGGGAAATTTATATCCTTGAGTGCATATATTAACAAATTAGGGAGGGCAGAAGTTAATGAATTGGGCATGCAACTTAAAAAACTAGAAAGAGACCAAATGAAAATCCCCAGATGAAAACTAAATTAGAAATACTAAAAATCAAGGGAGAAAATAAAATAAAAAGTAAAAGAACTGTTGAATTAATAAATAAGACTAGAAGCTGGTGTTTTAAAAAACAGATAAAACAGACAAAGTACTGCTCCATCTAATAAAAAAAGGAAAGAAGAAAACCAAATTGACAGCATCAAAGGTGAAAAGGGAGACCTCACCTTTAATGAAGTGGAAATTAAGGCAATCATTAAAAACTATTTGGCCCATATTTAGGAGATATGAATGAATATTTACAAAAATATAAATTGCCTAGATTAACAGCAGAAGAAATAGAATACCTAAATAATCCCATATCAGAAAAAGAAATTGAGCAAGCCATCAAAGAACTCCCTAAGAAAAATTGCCAGGCGTAATGGATTCACAAGTGAATTCTATCAGATATTCAAAGAGCAACTAATCCTAATACTATACAAAATATTTGATATCATAAGCAAAGAAGGAGAACAACCAAATTCCTTTTATGACACAAATATGGTACTGATTCCAAAGCCAGGTAGATCAAAAAAAGAGAAAGAAAACTATAGACCACTCTCCCTAATGAACATAGATGCAAAAATCTTAAATAGAATACTAGCAAAGAGACCCAAGCAAGTGACCAAGAAGATCATCCAACATGATCAGGTGGGATTTATAACAGGAATGCAAGGGTGGTACAACATTGAGAAAACCATCCACATAATTGGCCATATGAACAAACTAACAAAAAAAATCACAAGATTATCTCAATACATGCTGAAAAAGCCTTTGACAAAATAAAAACCCATTCCTATTGAAAACACTAGTAAGTATAGGAATAGAAGGACCTTTCCTAAAAATAGTAAACAGTATATACCTAAAACCATCAGCAAGCATCATATGCAATGGAGATAAATTAGAAGCCTTCCCAATAAGATCAGGAGTGAAACAAGGATGCCCATCATCACCTCTATTATTTAACATTATACTAGAAACACTAGCAGTTGCAATTAGAGAAGAAAAAGAAATAGAAGGTATCAAAAAAGGCAAAGAGGAGATTAAGTTATCATTCTTTGCAGATGATATGATGGTCTACTTAAAAAATCTGAAAGAATAAACTAAGAAGCTAGTAGAAATAATCAAAAAATTTAGCAAAGTTGCAGGATTCAAAATAAATGCACATAAATCATCAGCATTTCAATATATTTCCAATACATCACAGCAGCAAGAGATAGAAAGAAAAACACCAATTCAAATCACCTAGGCAAAATAAAATACTTAGGAATCTATCTACCGAAATAAATACAGGAATTATATGAAAATAACTACAAAACACCTTCCAAGCAAATAAAACTAGATCTCAACAATTGAAAAAATATTGATTGCTCATGGCTAGGATGAGCTAACATAAAAAATGACCATTCTACCCAAAATAATTTACCTATTTAGTGCCACACCTATAAAACTACCAAAAAACTTCTTTACTGAATTAGGAAAAACTATAACAAAATTCATTTGGAATAACAGAAGATCAAGAATATCAAGAGAAATAATGAAAAAAAATATGAAGAAAGGTGGCCTAGCAATACCAGATATTAAACTATACTATAAAGCAGCAGTCATCAAAACAGTATGGTACTGGCTAAGAGAGAGAAGGGAGAATCAGTGGAATAGACTTGGGGTAAATGACATCAGCAAGACAATCTATGATAAACCCAAAGAGCCCAACTTTTGGGGAAAAACCCACTATGTGAGAAAAACTGCTGGGAAATTTGGAAAACAATATGGGAGAGATTAGGTTTAGATCACCATCTCACACCCTAAACCAAGAAAAATTCAGAATGGGTGTATGACTTGAAAATAAAGAAGGAAACTATAAATAAATTAAGCAAATACAGAATAGTATACTTGTCAGATCTCTGGGAAAGGAAAGATTTTAAAACCAAACAAGAGTTAGAGAAAATTACCAAATGTAAAATAAATGATTTTGATTATATCAAACTAAAAAGCTTCTGTACAAACAAAAACAATGTAGCCATGATCAGAAGGGAAACAACAAAATGGGAAAAAATCTTTGTAACAAAAAACTCTGACAGGGGTTTAATTACTCAAATATACAAGGAGTTAAATCAATTGTATAAAAAATCAAGTCATTCTCCAATTGATAAATGGGCAAGGGACATGAATAGCCAATTTTTAGAAAAAGAAATCAAAAGTATCAATAAGCACATGAAAAGTGTTCTAAATCTCTAATAATTAGAGAAATGCAAATCAAAACAACTCTGAGATATCACCTCACAACTAGCAGATTGTCTAAAATGATAGAAGGGGAAACTAATGAATATTGGAGGTGATGTGGCCAAAATGGTACATTAATGCACTGCTGGTGGAGTTGTGAACTGATTCATCTATTCTGGATGGCTTCTAATTTATCTCCATTGCATATGATGCTTGTTGATGGTTTTAGGTATATACTGTTTACTATTTTTAGGAAAGGTCCTTCTATTCCTATGCTCAAAGTGCTATAAAAGAATACCTGCCCTTTGATCCAACCATACCATTGTTGTGTTTGTAACCCAAGGGGATCAAAGATAAACAAACAGACTTGTAAGAAAATATTTATAGCCATGCTTTTTGTGGTGCCAAAAAACTGGAAAATGATGGTATGCCCTTCAATTTGTGAATGGCTGAATAAATTGTGGTATATGCTGGTGATAGAATACTATTGTGCTCAAAGGAATAATAAACTGGAGGAATTCCTTGTGAACTGGAAAGACCTCCAGGAATTGATGCAGAGCAAAAGGAGTAGATCCAGAAGAATATTATGCACAGATTCGAATACACTGTGGTAAAATAGAATGTATGGACATCTGTACTAGTAGCAATGAAATGACCCAGGACAATTCTGAGGGATTTATGGAAAAGAATGCTACCCACAATCAGAGGAAGAACTGTAGGAGTGGAAACACAGAAGAAAAGCAACTGCTTGAACACATGAGTTGAGGAGGACATGATTAGGGATGTAGACTCGCAAGTACCACACCAATGCCACTATCAACAATTTGGAAATAGGTCTTGATCAAGACACATGTTAAAACCAGTGGAAATGGGCATTGGCTATGGGGGGGAAGGGTGGTGGTAGGGGGAGCTGAAGGGGAAATTAAGAGCATGAATCATGCAACCATGTCAACTTTTCTAAAAAATAAATATTATTAAATGTTAAAAAGATAAATAAAATAAAATATTGTATTTTTTTAAAAAATTAAATATTGTTATTAAAAAATGAATTGTTTATGACTTTTAGGTACTTCAATGATTCTTCTTTTATTTTTTCAGGATCTATTTTCAAGGTCAGGTTCCAGTAAAGTTTCAGATTTTCTGCTAGGTTTTTATTTGCTTTGTTGTTTCTGCTTGTATTATAGATAGATGTCATTTTTTCAATTCCAATTTTTAGGGAGCCATTTTATCCCTGAGTTTATGTGTTTAATTTTTTAGGTCTCACATGTTTACTTTTTTAGATGTCATATTTCCTCTAGTTCTTTTTTTTTAACAATTCTTATTTTTTTGTGATCCTCTTCTGAAGCTTTTCCAGGAATTCATTTTGGGCTTGACATCCTTTCACATTTGCCTTTGAAAATGTACACTTTTTTTGTGAACTTGCATATATATATATAACATTTATTAATATTCCTTTTTAACATGGTTACATGATTTATGCGCCAACTTTCCCCTTCACCCCCCACACCCCACACCCATGCCAACTCACATTTCCACTGGTTTTATCATGTGTCATTGATTAAGACCTATTTCCAAATTGTTGATAGTTGCATTGCTATGGTAGTTTGAGTCAAGATCCACAATCATGTCTACCCCAACCCATGCGTTCAAACAGTTTATTTTTTTCTGTGTTTCCTCTCCTGCAGTCTTTCCTCTGAATGTGGGTAGCGTTCTTTACCATAAATCCGTCAGAACTGTCCTATGTCACTGCATTGCTGCTGGTACAGAAGTCCATTACATTCGATTTTACCATAGTATATCAGTCTCTGTGTACAATGTTCTTCTGGCTCTGCTCCTTTCGCTCTGCATCAGTTCTTGGAGGTCTTTCCAGTTCACCTGGAATTCTTCTAGTTTATTATTCATTTGAGCACAATAGTATTCCATCACTAGCATATACCACAATTTGTTCAGCCATTCCCCAATTGAAGGACATACTCTCCTTTTCTAGTTTTTTGCCACCACAAAAAGCGCAGCTATAAATATTTTTGTACAAGTCTGTTTATTTATGATCTCATTGGGGTATAAACCCAACAATGGTATGGCCAGATCAAAGGGCAGGCATTTTTTTATAGCCCTTTGAGCATAGTTCCAAATTGCCAGCCAAAATGCTTGGATCAGTTCACAACTCCGCCAGCAATGCATTAATGTCCCAATTTTGCCACATCCTCTCCAGCATTCATTAGTCTCCCCTTCAATCATTTTAGCCAATCTGCTAGGTTTGAAGTGATATCTCAGAGTTGTTTTGATTTGCGTTTCTCTAATTATTAGAGATTTAGAACACTTTCTCATGTGCTTATTGAAACTTTTCATTTCTTTATCTGAAAAATGACTATTCATGTCCCTGGCCCATTTATCAATTGGGGAATGGCTTGATTTTTTATACAATTGCTTTAACTCCTTGTATATTTGAGTAATTAGACCCCTGTCAGCGTTTTTTATAAAGATTTTTTCCCAATTTGTTGTTTCCTTTCTGACTTTGACTACATTGTTTTTGTTTGTACAAAAGCTTTTTAGTTTAATATAATCAAAACCATTTAATTTACATTTTGTAATTTTCTCTAACTATTGCTTGGCTTTAAAATCTTTCCTTTCCCAGAGATCTGACAAGTATACTATTCTGTGTTCAATTAACTTATTTATAGTTTCCCTCTTTATATTCAAGTCATTCACCCATTCTGAATTTATCTTGGTGTAGGGTATGAGATGTTGATTTAAACCTAATCTCTCCCATATTGTTTTCCAAATTTCCTAGCACTTTTTTTCAAATAGTGGATTCATGTCCCAAAAGTTGGGCTCTTTGGGTTTATCATACACTGTCTTGCTGACATCATTTACCCAATGTCTATTCCACTGATCCTCCCTTCTGTCTCTTAGCCAGTACCATATTGATTTGATGACTGCTGCTTTATAGTATAGTTTAATATCTGGTACTGCTGGCCCCTTTCCTTCACATTTTTTCCATTATTTCCCTTCATCTTCTTGATCTTTTGTTAATCCAAATGAAATGTGTTATAGTTTTTTCTAATTCAATAAAGAAGATTTTTGGTAGTTTGATAGGTATGACACTAAATAGATGAATTAATTTGGGAAGAATGGTCATTTTTATTATGTTAGCTTGTCCTACCCATGAGCAATCAATGGCTTTCCAATTTTTGAGAACTAGTTTTATTTGTTTGGAAAGTGTTTTGTAGTTGTTTTCATATAATTCTTGTGTTTGTTTTGGTAGATAGATTCCCAAGTATTTTATATTGTCTAGGGTGATTTTAAATGGTGTTTCTCTTTTTACCTCTTGCTGCTCTAATGTGTTGGAAATGTATAGAAATGCTGATGATTTATGTGCATTGTATCCTGCCACTTTGCTAAAATTGTTATTTCTATAAGCTTCTTAGTTGATTCTCTAGGATTTTTTAAGTAGACCATCATATCATCTGCAAAGAGTGATACCTTAGTCTCCTCCTTGCCTATTTTGATACCTTCAATTTCTTTTTCTTCTCTAATTGCAACTGCTAGTGTTTCTAGTACTATGTTGAATAATAGAGGTGATAATGGGTATCCTTGTTTTACTCCTGATCTTATTGGGAAGATTTCTAATTTATCCCCATTACATATGATGTTTGTTGATGGTTTTAGGTATATACTGTTTATTATTTATAGGAAAGGTCCTACTATTCCTATACTTTTCAGTGTTTTCAATAGGAATGGATGCTGTATTTTGTCAAAGGCTTTTTCAACATCTATTGAAATGATCATGTGATTTTTGTTTGTTAGACTGTTGATATGGTCAATTATTTGGATGGTTTTCCTGGATGATCTTCATAATTACTTGCTGGAGTCTCTTTGCTAGTATTCTATTTAAGATTTTTGCATCTTTGTTCTTTAGGGAGTCTGGTCTGTAGTTTTTTTCTCTGTTTTTGATCTCCCTGGCTTTGGAATCAGTACCATATTTGTGTCATAAAAGGAATTTGGTAGGACTCCTTCTTAGCTCATCATATCCAATAATTTGTATAGTATTGGGATTAGTTACTTATTGAATGTCTGATAGAATTCATTTGTGAATCCATCAGGCCCTGAAGATTTTTTCTTAGGGAGTTTTTTGATGGCTTATTCAATCTCTTTTTCTGATATGGGATTATTTAGGTATTCTATTTCTTCTAGGCAATTCATATTTTTGTAAATATTCATCCATATATCCTAAATTGTTATATTTGTTGCCATATAATTGGGAGAAATAGTTTTTAATGATTGCCTTAATTTCTCCTTCATTAGAGGTGCGGTCTCCCTTTTCATCTTTGATATCGTCAATTTGGTTTTCTTCTTTCCTTTTTTTTTATTAGATTGACAAGTACTTTGTCTATTTTATCTGATTTTTCAAAATACCAGCTTCTAGTCTTATTTATTAATTCAATAGTTCTTTTACTTTCAATTTTATTAATTTCTCCCTTGATTTTTAGTATTTCTAATTTAGTTTTCATCTGGGGATTTTTAATTTCCTCTCTTTCTAATTTTTTGAGTTGCATGCCCAATTCATTAACTTCTGCCCTCCTTAATTTGTTAATGTATGCACTTAAGAATATAAATTTCCCCCTGAGTACTGCTTTGGCTGCATCACACAGAGTTTGGTAGGATGTCTCATCATTGTTATTCTCTTCAATGAAATTATTGAGTGTTTCTATGATTGCTTCTTTGACTAATTGGTTTTGGAGAATCATATTATTTAATTTCCAATTAGTTTTTGATTTGCCTGTCCAGGCCCCCTTACGAAATATTATTTTTATTATATTATGATCTCAGAAGGTTACATTTATTATTTCTGCTCTTTTGCATTTGTTTGCAATGTTTCTATGCCTTATTACATGGTCAATCTTTATGAATGTACCATGTGTAGCTGAAAAGGTGTATTCCTTTTTGTCCCTATTTATTTTTCTCCACATATCAATTAAACCTAATTATTCTAGGACTTCTTTCACCTCTCTTACCTCTTTCTTATTTATTTTTCAGTTTGATTTATCTAGGTCTGACAGAGGAATATTTAGATCTCCCACTAGTATGGTTTTACTATTTATTTCCTTCTTGAGTTCTGCCAGTTTCTCCTTTATGAATGTGGATGCTATGCCACTTGGTGGATACATATGAGCAGTGTTATTTCCTCATTGTTTATACTGCATTTAATCAGGATGTAATGACCTTCCTTGTCTTTTTTAATCATATCTATTTTTACTTTGGCTTTGTCAGAAATCACAATTGCCACTCCTGCCTTCATTTTCTCATTTGACGCCCCAAAAAATTTTGCTCAAGCCCTTATCCTTAAACTTGTGTACGTCCACCCGCCTCATATGTGTTTCTTCTAGACAACATATGGTAAGGTTATAATTTCTAATCTACTCTGCTATTTGCTTCAGTTTTATGAGTGAGTTCATCCCATTCACATTTAGAGTTATAATTATCAGTTGTGCATTTGCTGACATTTTCGCATCCTCCCCTATTCCTACCCCTTCTTCTTAAACTATTTCCTTTCAAACCAGTGGTTTGCTATTAAGCCCCTAAGCCTTATCCCTTCCCTTGATTAACTTCCCTTTCTACCCCCTCCTTTATTATTCTCCTCTTTTTTTAAAGGTCTAATAAATTCACTCTCCATTCTTCTCCCTTCCCTTTTTTGACCTCCCCACCCCTCTGCTCCCCTTGGTTTATCCCTTCTGACTTTCTCAGTAGGGTTAGATAGAGTTTTATATTCCAATGGATAATATAGCTTATCTTCCCTCTCCGGGTTGATTACACTGAGAGTAGGTTTAAATATTACATCTTAATGCTCTCTTCCTCTCCTTCTTATAATAGTATTTGTCCCCTCCCCTTCCCATGCTCTCTTTGTGCATAATAGAATATCATATTTTTCTTATTCACTCAAGTTTCTCTTGGTGCCCCCTACTATTCACCCCCTCTTTCCCACCCCCCATGTCATCTTAGACCATTTAGTATTCAGTCCTCTCCCTATGAATTATTCTTCTGATTACTATAATAGTGAATACAATAATAGTGAATAGAGTTCACCATAGAGAATTATACATAGCATTTCTCCGCATTGGAATACAGATATTTAGATCTTACTGAGGACCTTAGAAAGGCAAATTTAAAAATTATGAGTTTTCTTTTTTTCTCCTCTGTTTCTTATTTACCTTTTCATGTTTCTCTCGAATTTTGTGGTTGGATATCAAACTTTCCATTTAGTCCTGGTCTTTTCTGTGCACATACTTGGAAATCTTCAATTTTGTTGAATGCCCATACTTTCCCCTGGAAGCATATAGTCAATTTTGATGGGTTGTTGATCCATGGCTGAAGGCCTAGCTCTTTTGCCTTTCTGAATATCATATTCCAGTCCTTGTGGTCTTTTAGCGTGGAGGCTGCCAGATCCTGTGTGATCCTGATTGGTGCTCCTTGATATTTGAATTGTCTCTTTCTGGCTTCTTGTAAAAATTTTTCTTTTACTTGAAAGCTCTTGAATTTGGCTATTATATTCCTGGGGGTTCTTTTCTGGGTCTAGTGTAGAGGGTGATCTATGTATCCTTTCAATATCTATATTGCCCTCTTGTTGTAGGACTTCAGGGCAATTTTGCTGAATAATTTCTTTTAGTATGGAGTCCAGGTTTCTATTAATTTCTGGTTTTTCTGGAAGACCAATGATTCTTAAATTGTCTCTTCTAGACAAGTTTTCTTGTTCTGTCACTTTGTCATTGAGATATTTCATGTTTCCTTCTATTTTTTCAGTCTTTTGACTTTGTTTTATTTTTTCTTGTTGTCTTGAGAGACCATTAGCTTCTAATTACTCAATTATAACCTTAAGGGACTGGTTTTCGGCTATAATCTTTTGGTTTTCCTTTTCAATCTGGTCATTTCTGGTGTTCAATTTGCTTATGAGTTCATTTGATTTCTGAGCCTCACTTTCCAATTGCAAAATTCTGCCTTTTAAACTGTTATTTTCTTGCCTGAATTCCTTTTGAGCTATTTCCCATTTCTCTAACCAAATCTTTTCCAACTTTCTTGTCATCTCAGTTTTGAACTGTTCAAGAGCTTGTGACCAGTTTTCATTATTTTGGGAGAGTCCGGATGCTTGTTTGTTTTCCTCCTCTGTTTGCTTGGTTGTCTGGATTTTCTCTGTGTAAAAGTTGTCGAGTGTTAAAGATTTCTTCTTATTGTTAATCTTTCTCTTTTGGCCTTCCTGATTCTGGTTTGCCAATGTTAGCCCAGGCTGTTCTCAGCTTTATCCTCTTGCTCAGGGTCTGTCTGTGTTCTTTTAACTCCTGAGGTCTGAGGTCTGGTTTTTCTCAAGGTCGAGCCCCCTGATGGACCACCTTGCTTGAACCTCTGCTGTAGGTTCCTTTACAAGTCTCAGGGAGCTGCTTCCAGTTGTATACCTGTCTGCACTGGTTCTCCACTCAGTGTTTCAGAACCTTCGCTCACTCGCACGCTCCTTTATCCGCCTCCACCAGGGCCTGCGCTCCATGCCTGCACTCAAAGTCCGTGTGCGTTCTTTAGCCTTTTGGGGTCCTAAGTCTTGCTGCTCTCAGGAACAGGCCCTGGAGTTGCCAATGACTCAATGCATGCCCCAAACTTGCTCTATTTCTCTTGAGCTGGCTTTGGCATTGTAGGTGGTGTGTGTGTGTGTGTGGGGGGGGGTTGCTCAGCCCGCGATTTAGTGAGAGCTGTTTCACCCCTTTATAGCATGGAAATGCCCCAATTCCACATACCTTCCACACTGTGCCCTGTTGTGGGGTCCCTCTGTTAGTCTGGATTTGTTTTTATGTCCCCTTGAGGAGTCCTGTATGTTTCGGTTAGGAGAGGTTAAGCACTGCTTTTTACTCTGCCGCCATCTTAACCAGGAACTCCCTTGCTTATATATTGAAACTTAGATCCACTTCTGGATTTGAGGGAGTAGCACACCTCCTGGCTTACCCTGGGTTCCATCTGCAGTAGATTTACCTGGATTCTACTCCTCAGTAGCCAATTCCCCCAGGTATCATAAATACTGTATTATTCCTTTTGCTGAGAGTTCCCATTGGTTCACTTGCACTGTGCTGCTTCTCATGTTGCTTGGGGTGTACTGTACTGCTACTCACACTGTTGGTCCTACTGTTCTCCCCCTTTACTCCAGAAAGATAGGTCCTTCTTGCTGTACCTATTTGTTTTCTTTGGTTGATACTCTCTTTTGTCCTGTATTTTGTTGGTTCTGCCACTTAAAATTTGTTTTGAAGCATTTGATTGTGTGTGTGTGTGTGTGTGTGTGTGTGTGTGTGTGTGTGTGTGTGTGTGTCTTGCTTGAAGGTGGGTTTGCACAAACTCAGACTGTTCCTTGTTCTACCTTCTTGGCTACTAGAAGTGGACATTAAATCTAAGCATTAGTTTCCTCTAAGGTAAATACAGAGAGACTATTTGCATCTCGCAGCTCACAATATTTCAAGGGGCATCCTTAGTGATTATACAGTGACACAAGAATGTTTAATGTAATTATATTTTAAATGTGTAACAAAATATACTAGTTGCAGTTGAAGTTTTAATGCTATATAAATCCTGTCCAGACAAGAAAAGATATACATTGGATTATGGAACTTTAACTGGAAGGTACTTTAAAGAACATGCAAAAGCTTCTCATTTTATAAATGAAATGCAATGAGTTTAAAGTGTCTTACATTTGAAGAATTGCATATATGCATATCATTTGGTGGAGGTTAATTTATTTAAATTTTATTGCCACAAACTATAGTCATTGAGTTGAAGTGATTATTTGTGCATATGTCAAAAATTAACTTTTTAAATTTCTTTTATTAAAAAGGTAAAAATGTACCTAAAATCACCCATTATACTGATCAGTAGCAGATTTTTATAGTCTATTTCAAAAATTTTAATTCAATTTTAATCTTTAATAAGATCAGAAGTATATATACTACACATCTACAAAAAATTGCAAGATTAATTTTTTAAATTGATGTTGTGTTTCAACATTCAACATAACCTCCATGTTGTGCTATGTATTACTCTTATCCTTTCTTGAATTTCATAAAACTTATATCAGCTGCTGGTCAGTTATTAAAAGGATTTAATTTGTAAACTGAGCCCTAAGAAGAGCTGAAAAAGATTAAATTAAAACATATGATGAAATTAAAATTATTATAATAATCCCTCAAAACATGTATGAAATAAATTTATATAAACTTGCAGTTTTGGTAAGTTTGTAGCACTTATATGGTTGAAGTCATGAAAGTTCATAACTGTTGTAAGAGTTTGGGGAGAATCCAAATAGTTCTGAGAATATCAGAGCCCTTTTGAGAGTTATAAACATTATCTTAAAACTGCATGAGATAAGTGATAATATAATATCCATTTTGCTCTGAAGATAATGCACAATACAGAGGTTACCCATGGTCACAAACTTGTATGTCAGGTCTCTACTATCTCCAAATTAATTTTTAAAAATTTAACATTTTTGCTACTAAGTATTGATAGCTAATATTTATATAGTCATGTTATGTGCCAGAATGTGTTGAATTCAATTAATAAGTGTGAATATGTGAATATATGTCTATAGATAAATATATGTATGCATTTGGAATGGTTAAATTAATAAAACATACATAAATTGAAAATGTCTTGCTTCTCTACAGTGTGAAAATTATTGTATTGATTTTTCAGATATCAACAAGGGAGAGGAACTGATTTCTTTTAGACAGTTACTGCTGTGCTAAAGGATCTAGTAACTCATTTCATTGTAATATAGCTATTAGTAAGGGGGAGGGGTCACTTTATCAACAGAACTCTTCCCTAAAGGGAAAAGTTTGATGATAATGAAAGGAAAGAAACAAAAGACAATGAGTTCCACTGGCTGCCTTTGTTTCAGTACATAGTGAAAAGTGCTGAGCAAAAAAAGAAGGATAAAGTAGCCATTTCTTTCATTATAAGGATAAAAGCCCATTGAGGATGCCATTTTTTTTCACGAAGCCCAAGTCAAACAATTATAATCAGGATATAATATTTAAATATATAATTTAATAAATTCATCTTAGTTCTGGACACTTCATCAATACCATGGCATCAATGAATTTTGCTATATTCAATGCCTGTATCACTCTAAGCTTTTATTCAGGAAGTTTCTAATATAGATAATGTGATTCTCCTGTTCTAGTGTTCTTGTTGTCCATGCGTTCCTGGTCTCTTGGATAGTAATTCACAATTTGTTATCATACATACAAACTGACACCAGGGAATGTAGATTTTGGAGCTCCTATTTTCTTATAATGCCAGGGAAACCCAAAAACTCCAATGAGGGATAAAGTCAATATCCTGGCACTGCCTTGATGTTGTAGACCACTGCTTCTGCAGGGGTTTTTGAAACTCACTGATATGAGCACTAATGCCACGGATTTTACTAGGGCCACCAGGGGACTCTGATTATTTCCCTCCTCCTGCTTTGTTATAGGACAACTCGGTTAGTCTTTTCGCATAGATGCCATTCTCCAATTATAAGGCATTGACCTGTAACTGGGAGATCACTGATCAAGGATGCTGGAGAGTGGAGGCTTGTTAAACTAAGTGGCCTCGGATTTTGCTTCAAAAGCTAGGGTTCTATAATTATATAATTGCTTCTGTTATTGAAAGATGATTTGTCCCTAGAATCTCAAGTTGATAACTAGAATGTATTTATTCCTAGAAAAATTATAATTAGAAATGTTTCTAATGATTAATTGAAATAAAATTTAACCAGAGAGACATGTAGGTATGTGGCAGACCTATGATTTCATCTGATAGAGGACTCCTTTGTGTGGAAATTCTATCTACAAAGAATAATCATGACATTTCTATGACATTTTATAACATCATAGTTTTAGAACTCTTAAATAATTTAGTGCCATTCTCATCTTTTATAGATGAGAAAACTGAAGCCCAGAGTAGTTAAGTACTGAAATAAATTTTCTAGCGTCATAATAGTAACAATGATATGAGATAGGATTTGAACCCAGCCCTTCTTAAGTATACTCCCAGCATTCTATCTAGCACAGTGATGGGCAAACTTTTTTTTCAAACATTTATTAATATTCATTTTTAACATGGTTACATGATTCATGCTCCTCCTTTCCCCTTCATCCCCCTTCATTCCCCCACCCATGGCCGCTGCACATTTCCACTAGTTTTGTCATGTGTCCTTGATCAAGACCAATTTCCAAATTGTTGGTAGTTGCATTGGTGTGGTAGTTTCGAGTCCACACCCTCAATCATGTCCACCTTGACCCATGCATTCAAGCAGTAGTTTTTCTTATATGTTTCCTCTCCTGCACTCCTTCCTCTGAATGTGGGTAGCATTCTTTACTATAAATCCCTCAGAATTGTCCTGGGTCATTGTATTGCTGCTGGTACAGAGGTCCATTACATTCAATTTTACCACAGTATATCAGTCTCTGTGTACAATGTTCTTCTGGCTCTGCTCCTTTCGCTCTGAATCTGTTCCCGGAGGTCTCTTCAGTGCGCCTGGGACTCCTCCAGTTTATTATTCCATTTAGCACAATAGTATTCCATCACCCGCATATACCACAGTTTGTTCAGCCATTCTCCAATTGAAGGACATACCCTCCTTTTCCAATTTGTTGCCACCACAAAAAGTGCAGCTATAAATATTTTCATACGAGTCTGTTTATCTATGATCTCTTTGGGGTACAAACCCTGCAATGGTATGGCTGGATCAAAGGGAAGGCATTCTTTTATAGCCCTTTGAGCATGATTCCAAATTGCCAGCCAGAATGGCTGGATAAGTTCACAGCTCCACCAGCAATGCATTAATGTCCCAGTTTTGCCACATCCCCTCCAACATTCATTACTCTCCCCTTCTTTCATTTTAGCCAATCTGCTAGGTGTGAGGTGATACCTCAGAGTTGTTTTGAATTGCATTTCTCTAATTATTAGAGATTTGGAACACTTTCTCATGTGCTTATTGATTCTTTTGATTTCTTTACCTGAAAATTGCCTATTCATGTCTCTTGCCCATTTATCAATTGGGGAATGGCTTGATTTTTTATACAATTGATTTAACTCTTTGTATATCTGAGTAATTAGACCCCTGTCAGAGTTTTTCGTTATAAAGATTTTTTCCCAATTTGTTGTTTCCCTTCTGATTTTGACTACATTGTTTTGTTTGTACAAAAACTTTTTAGTTTAATATAATCAAAATCATTTAATTTACATTTTGTAATTTTCTCTAACTCTTGCTTGGTTTTAAAGTCTTCCCTTTCCGACAGATCTGACAAGTAAACTATTCTGTGTTAACTTAACTTGTTTATAGTTTCCCTCTTTATATTCAAGTCGTTCACCCATTCTGAATTTATCTTGGTGTAGGGTGTGAGATGTTGATCTAGACCTAATCTCTCCCATATTGTTTTCCAAATTTCCCAGCAGTTTTTGTCAAATAGTGGATTCATGTCCCAAAAATTGGGCTCTTTGGGTTTATCATACACTGTCTTGCTGATGTCATTAACCCCAAGTCTATTCCATTGACACTCCTCTCTATCTCTTAGCCAGTACCATATTGTTTTGATGACTGCTGCTTTATACAATAGTTTAATATCTGGTACTGCTAGGCCCCCTTCCTTCACATTTTTTTCCATTATTTCCCTTGATATTCTTGATCTTTTGTTATTCCAAATGAAAATTGTTATAGTTTTTTCTAATTCAGTAAAGAAGTTTTTTGGTAGCTTGATAGGTATGGCGCTAAATAGGTAAATTAATTTGGGTAGAATTGTCATTTTTATTATGTTAGCTTGTCCTACCCATGAGCAATCAATGGCTTTCCAATTGTTTAGATCCAGTTTTATTTGTTTGGAAAGTGTTTTGTAGTTGTTTTCATATAATTGCTGTGTTTGTTTTGGTAGGTAGATTGCTAAGTACTCTATATTGTCTAGGGTGATTTTGAATGGTGTTTCTGTTTCTACTTCTTGCTGCTCTAGTGTGTTGGAAATGTATAGAAATGCTGATGATTTATGTGCATTTATTTTGTATCCTGCCACTTTGCTAAAGTTGTTGATTATTTCTACAAGCTTCTTAGTTGATTCTCTAGGATTTTTTAAGTAGACTATAATATCATCTGCAAAGAGTGATAGCTTAGTCTCCTCCTTGCCTATTTTGATACCTTCAATTTCTTTTTCTTCTCTAATTGCAACTGCTAGTGTTTCTAGTACTATGTTGAATAATAGAGGTGATAATGAGCATTCTTGTTTTACTCCTGATCTTATTGGGAAGGCTTCTAATTTATCCACATTGCATATGATGTTTGTTGATGGTTTTAGGTATATACTGTTTATTATTTTTAGGAAAGGTTCTTCTATTCCTATACTTTCCAGTGTTTTCAATAGGAATGGATGCTCGATTTTGCCAAAGGCTTTTTCAGCATCTATTGAGATAATCATGTGATTTTTGTTTGTTAGACTGTTGATATGGTCAATTATGTGGATGGTTTTCCTAATGTTGAACCAACCTTGCATTCCTGGTATAAATCCCACCTGATCAGGGTGGATGATCTTCTTAATTTCTTGCTGGAGTCTCTTTGCTAGTATTCTATTTAAGATTTTTGCATCTATGTTCATTAGGGAGATTGGTCTATAGTTTGCTTTCTCTGTTTTTGATCTCCCTGGCTTTGGAATCAGTACCATATGTGTGTCATAAAAGGAATTTGGTAGGACTCCTTCTTTGCTCATCATATCAAATAATTTGTATAGTATTGGGATTAGTTGCTCTTTGAATATCTGATAGAATTCACTTGTGAATCCATCAGGCCCTGGCGATTTTTTCTTAGGGAGTTCTTTGATGGCTTGTTCAATTTCTTTTTCTGATATGGGATTATTTAGGTATTCTATTTCTTCTGCTGTTAATCTAGGCAGTTTATATTTTTGTAAATATTCATCCATATCTCCTAAATTGTTATATTTATTGCCATATAATTGGGCAAAATAGTTTTTAATGATTGCCTTAACTTCCCCTTCATTAGAGGTGAGGTCTCCCTTTTCATCTTTGATACTATCAATTTGGTTTTCTTCTTTCCTTTTTTTTATTTTATTGACCAATACTTTCCCTTGGTAATATATAGTCAATTTTGATGGGTAGTTGATCCGTGGTTGCAGGCCCAGCTCTCTTGCCTTTCTGAATATCATATTCCAAGCCTTGACGTCTTTTAGCGTGGAGGCTGCCAGATCCTGTGTGATCCTGATTGGTGCTCCTTGATATTTGAATTGTCTCTTTCTGGCTTCTTGTAAGATTTTTTCTTTTGCTTGTAAGCTCTTCAATTTGGCAATTATATTCCTGGGCATTTTCTTATCTGGATCAAATGTCGCGGGTGTTCTATGGATCCTTTCAATGTCTATATTGCCCTCTTGTTGTAGGACTTCAGGGCAATTTTGCTGAATCATTTCTGTTAGTATGGAGTCCAGGTTTCTATTAATTTCTGGTTTTTCTGGAAGACCATTTTTTCTCAAATTGTCTCTTCTAGACCGGTTTTCTTGGTCTGTCACTCTCTCATTGAGATATTTCATGTTTCCTTCTATTTTTTCAGTCTTTTGTCTTTGTTTTATTTGTTCTTGTTGCCTTGAGAGATCATTAGCTTCTACTTGCTCAATTCTAGCCTTTAGGGATTGATTTTCGACTATAATGTTTCGGTTTTCGGCTATGATCTTTTGATTTTAGGCTATAATCTTCTGGTTTTCGGCCATAATCTTCTGGTTTTCGGCCATAATCTTCTGGTATTCCTTTTCAATCTGGTCATTTCTGGTGTTCAATTTGCTTATCAGTTCATTTGGTTTCTGAGCCTCACTTTCCAATTGCAAGATTCTACCTTTTAAACAGTTATTTTCTTGCCAGATCTCTTCCATTTTCCTCAAAATCTCAGTTTTGAACTCTTCCATAGCTTGTGAGGAGTTTTCCTTATTTGAGTAGGGTCCGGATGCTTGTTTGTTCTCCTCTTCTGTTTCCTCGGTTGTCTGGATTTTCTCTGTTTAAAAGTTGTGGAGTGTTAAAGACTTCTTTTTCTTCTTGTTAATCTTTCTCTTCTGAACTTCCTGAGACTGGGTAGCCATCGTTAGCCCAGCAGCTTCTCAGGTTTATCCTCGAGCTCAGGGTCTGTCCGCGGTCAAGCCCCCTGGTGGACCCCCTTGCTTGATCATCTGCTGGAGGTTTCTTTACAAGTCTCAGGGCACTGCTTCCACAGTCGTATACCTGTCTGCACTGGTTCCACACTCAGGGTTTCAGAGCTTTAGCTTGTGGCTGTGTCTGCCTCCACCCGCGCCTCCGCCGGTGCCTGCGCTCTGAGCCCGCTCTGCACCCTGGTTCCGCTCTCGGCACCCTACTCCCGCGCTCAAATTTTGTGTGCGTTCGTTAGCTTTTTGGGGTCCTAAATCTTGCTGCTCTCTGGAACAGGCCCCAGTGCTGTCAATGACTTGATGGGTGCCCCAAACTTGCTCTATTTCTTTTTAGCTGGCTTCGGCGCTATAGGTGTTGTGTGTGGAGGGGGTGGGGGTGGGGTGGTTGCTCAGCCCACGATTTAGTGAGAGCTGTTTCACCCCTTTATAGCATGGAAATGCCTCGATTCCATGTACCTTCCACACTGTGCCCTGTTGTGGGGTTCCTCCATTCGTCTGGACTTGTTTTTATGTCCCTTTGAGGAGTTTTGTGTGTTTTTGTCAGGAGAGGTTAAGAGCTGTTTCTTACTCTGCCGCCATCTTAACCCGGAACCTGGGCAAACTTTTTAAAGAGGGGACCAAAGGAAAGGAAATTCTCATCTACCAGTCTGTTTCTAAGGCAACTCTTTCAAAGTTTCATTGTATTGTATCCTACTCATTGTATTCCTCAAATTTTGAATAAAGTTGCAGGCCAGATAGAACATTTCATGAGGCTACATCTGGCCCATGGGCAGTAGTTTGCCTGTCACTGATCTAGTATACTATGATGCCTTTGAAATTCAGGAATGTTATGAATGAAAATGAATGAGCTTGGAAATCTTAAAACAATTTTAATATGTTTTTCTGAGTTCCAAATATTTAAATTGCAGGAAAACTTTGGGAAGCCCTCTCATTTTGATGCCAGTGACTTTAATTGTAGCTATTACCTGAGGTAACTAGGTCATTATACTTTGGTAAGATTATATGGTACAAAAATTTATCTGGAAAGTCTAAGCACTTGAGAGACTTTTGATACCAAATAAACATTTCTAAAACAGATACATGTGTTATTTATTTGCTGAAAAGATTCAGGCTTTTGAAGAAAAGTGTTTAAACATTAAACATGTGGATTTCATTTTTTCCCTTCAAAGGATAGTCATTTATTTAATTGTTGGTCATTTTATGTATATGTGCCACTACCACCTCTCCTTCCTCACTCCATTCATGGAATAAGTGTAATATTCTCAAAATAATAGTGAAGTTGTTGACATAGTAAGGATGAAAACAAATCTAGAAACATATTCAAAAACAATTAAAATAAAATGATAAAAGTATGATGACACTTGCTGCAAGAACCTGACACTTGCTTATGACAAAGTATTTTATTTCCGAAACTTATTTTGTCAATGTATTCATATATTTATTGATACCTTTTGGTTATTGAAGTAATTTTGGGCAACCAAGTGGTACAATGAAAAGAGTCCCATCAGAAAGTCTCATCATCCTAAATTTAAATGTGACCTCAGATATTTATTAGTTGTGTGACCTGGTCAAGCCATTTAACTCTGTTGGCCTCAGTTTCCTTACTGGTAAAATAAACTAGAGAAGAAAATAGAAAACTACTTCAATATCTTTGCCAAGAAAACACCAAACGGAATCACAAAGAGTTGGAAATGTCTAAAAAATGACTGATTCTATAAAAAAGCAGCTTCTGATTTCATGTGAATGGGGTAATATTCTTGTGGGAAAAGTTCATATTTTCATAGCATGGTGATATAACTATAATCTGCTCTATTTCCTTTAGTATGTATACATTCATATATTTTGCCTCTTCTATGCTTCTGAATAGCCCCAAAGATCACAAATTAAACAATAGTACACTGGATTTCTATCCTTTTCTTCATGTTTTCAGATGACCATTTAATTTTGTTATTCAGTTTTTTCAAATGCACCCAAATATCTGGAATGCAGTGTGTGAATGAATCTCATTCATTTAATACATATTTGTTTAGATTGTACTATGCAAAAAAAGAACCCTGGTGCTCCATATCCTGGAATTGAACTCATAATTCTCCCTCTTACTAGATAAGTCTGATCTAAAAAATCTCTTATCTCCTCTGAATCTGTTTCATCATTTATAAAATGGTAGGAAGAAATTATTTCTAAATTCCCTTCCATTAACATGCATATATACATATACACATATTTACATGCATGCACACACAGAGGAGTAGGTCCACATGTTTATGGGGGCTATGTTCCAAAAGCTACCATTGATGGTCAAAACTATGAATGAAAGCCAACATTTATTAAATATATATATATATATATATACATATATATATATATATAATGTGTGTGTGTTTGTATTTGTGTGTATACACACATACACAAACACTCTATTCATGCCTTCCCTCCAAAAAAAAAGGAAAAGTGAATGTAAAAGCAGAAGAGATTTCTGAGGACATATCTGCACCAATAGTGGATTTCCAGGATCTTGGGTTGACCAGGGATAACTGAAAACATGAAAAGTAAAACTGTGGATAGGGACTCCCTTTACTGCATGATTGTATGCATACAAATATACACACATATACAACTAAGTGAGGAAGAAAATCATTTCAGTAATCAGAAAAGTCCTTTTGGTTGTGGTAGAACTTGATTCTACCATCAATGGAAGGAGCTTTGAGGTTTAAATTGATGAAAAAAAAATATTCATTCCAAGAAAGAAAAGAATATGCAAACACAGACAAAAAAGAGTTCAGTTCTCTAAATAACAGTTTGAGGTAAGGGTTTGTTGGATAGTAATCAGTTACATTGTAGGAGGATTTTCACTACACTTTTTTTTGTTTTGTTTTTGTCACCTCATTTCCTATCTTATGATCTGATTAAATTCAAAAATATGTAGTAGGACAAACATAGAGACAGATGCAGTGGGGAGAGATGGAGAAACAGAGACACAACTGTCTCTGTCCTAAAATATCACACGTTCTACAGTGGGATATTAGATTTAAACAGATAAATGCATGTTCAATTGTTTCTTTTTCTTTATGAGATTATCTGAGTTTTTCTTGGTAAAGGTACTGGAATGATTTGCCATTTTCTTCTCCAAAACAGATGTACAGGTATATTATAAGAAGAAGGAGATCTCAAGAAATAAGTAAACATTTCCCAAACATGGACAGTGTCACCTAATCTGGGCCTTGAAAGAAAAAAAGGATTCCTAAGAGATAGAGGTAAGGACAAAGTGCATTACAAGCACTGAAATTTACCTCTGTAAAAAAAGGCACAGTGAGGCAAGGGATTTAATGATAATTTAGAGTGAGTTGGATTGAAATGTGTTTATAAAGGAGAGTCATGGGAGATATGGGCAAGTAGGTAGCACAGTGGATAAAGTGCTGAACCTGATGTCAGAAATCCTCAATTTCATGAGTTCAAATCTGGTCTCAGATACTTAGTAGCTATGTGACCCTGCACAAGGCACTTAGTGTTGTTTGCTTCTCTTTTCTCACCTGTAAAATGAGCTGGAGAAGGAAATAGTGAATTATTTGAGTATCCCTGCCAAAAAAAAAAAAAAAACAACAACAACAACCTTAATAAAATGATAGATAGACATGACTGAAGAACAAGTTAATGAAAAACAAGATGAAATAAATGGGGAAAGAGAATAAGTACATAATATAGTATGTGTTAAGCATTGTGCTAGTTATTTTTTCAAATACTATCTCTTTTTATCTTAATAACAACCTGGGATGTAGGTCCTATTGTTATTCACATTTTACTTCTGTGGAAACTGAAGCAAACAGTGATTTAGTGAGTTGCCCAGGTTTACCAAATTAGTAAGGCTCTGGAAGAACTTGAATTTCTGTCACTGAATCCATGTCCAGCACTCTATCAACTGCAATACCAGTTGTCAAAAAAAAGGGGTGGGGCACTGAAACTACTCGAACAGGGGAATGGTATGGAAAACCTATATTAAAAATAAAAAAATTGGCTTTTTTGATACCTTTTTGTTTTTTATATCATGTTACGTTATAGATATCTGTCATATATGACCTCAATGGTTTCTTGCAAAGAAAAAGCCCCAAAACAAAGAACCTGAATTTGACAGTCAATTGAATATCCTGTGACCATATTATGTTTCTCCTATTAAGTTTGTGTTTCATCATTTATTTTTCTAAGTTTGCGATAATAAGTTCATGACTATTCAATTGTTTTCTAAAAATAAGTCTTTTTTCTGGGAAAATTGGTTTTTTGCTATATTTAAGTTTGAGAGTAGCCAAGTGACACAAGGAGGAGTGATGAGCATGGAGATAGGAAGACTCATCTTCCTGAGTTCAAATTTGGCCCTAGATATTTACTAGCTAGGGTGACCATAAGAGACTCACATAAACCTGTTTGCCTCAGCTTCCTTATCTGCAAAATGATTTGAACTGGAAAATGACAAATCTCTCTCTAATATTAATCTTTGCAAACAAAACTCCAATTTGAATCACAAAGAGTTGGACATAATTGAAACATCTGTCCACAAGTTGTTTTAACTTTATATGTGTCTCAGTGTTTTAACTCCCAGATATTTTATGTGTGTTGTATATTTAAGTAGAATTATGTTTACTATAGCTTAGTTCTATTTTTTTCAATAATATGGTAGCCTCAGTGACTTTGCACACATATACTTGCACTTTAATAGTTTACTGAAGGTATTTATTATGTTGATTGATTTTTTCAATGAACTTCCCAGAAGTTTCTTAATATAACATCACACTTTCTTCAGATAGAGTTATTTTTGCCTCATTTTTATTCCTCCAATTTCATTTTATTACCTTATTATTTTTGTTAAAGTGTCTCCATTAAATAGCGAAGGCATGATATTTTTGCTTCAGTTCTGAACTTACTAGGAAGGCTTCCCTTTCTTCTCTTTTCGAAATACTGCTTTTCAATAGTTGTATAAAAGAACTTTTGTTCATATTAAGAAAATACATTTCCATTATTATGCTTTTTAATCTTTTTTAACATAAATGAATGCTATTTATTTATTGAAATCTATTCCAATATATATTGATATTTTATTTGATATTTTATTTCATATTTAACATAACTAATTATACTAGTACTTTTTCTAACATTGGATTTTGTGTATAACTGATACAAATTCTGTGTAGGCATAATTGTTCTTACAGTCTTCATCTTTTTTCAAGGATAGAGTCAGTTTGAGGGAGTCTAAAGACTACAAATAAGGAGAAACAGCTAAGTCACCAGCATTATAAATTGACTGAATTATTAATATCTATAAGAAAATACATTCTTCTAGTACAATTTTTAACTTCAGCTAAGATTTCTTCCCACAAATTATGTCACCATTTGCATGGAAAGAAAGAAGTATAATTTAATAGAAACAGAAAATGGAAATAAAAGTAGGTACTTGAGGCTATGTGGGATAATATTAAATTCAAGTTCATAATACTATAACCCAAATTCATCATTTTAAAAAATGCCAGAATTCCATATAAAATATATTTAATTAATTTTTAAAGCATTTTAATTTTCTTGTCATATGACTAATGCTGCTGAGCTCAAAGGAGGAGACAGAGGAGGAAGAAGAAGAAAAGAGGAAGAGGAAGAAGAGAAAAGAAGGAGGAAAAAAGGAGAAGTTTATCCCTGGTCTTAAGCAGACTACATTCTATTTGATTAAGGCAGTGATGGGCAAACTATGGCCCACGGGCCAGATGTTGGTCCCCTGAATTGTTCTATTGGGTAGTGCAACATTATTCCTAATCTGACAAATACAATAAGTAAGATACAATACGATGAGACATCAAAAGAGTTGACTTAGAAACAGACTGACAGATGAGCATTTCCTCTCCTTTGGCCTCCTCTTTAAAAAGTTTGCCCATCACTGGATTAAGGCATTCTAGTGGTTTAAAAAACTTAGAAACTACACTTTTCAAAAATATCTCTTATCTCACAATACATACTTCCTACAGCCTATGAATTTATAATGTCAATGGGGTTTAGAAAAACTTAAGCTTAGAAAATGACTTGAAAACAAGAAAAGACCACATTAAAAATTGCTAAATTATTGGATGTAATATAGTTACAAGGAAAGCATTATGCAAAAGGAAAAAGTACTTGATTACTAAAGTTCTATTGGCTTCCACTGTCTTCATATCTTAACAACAACAAAAAATGCATCAGATCTAGATAAGGCTAATTTAGGCTAACTTTCTGGAAGATCATTAGATCATAGATTTAAAGCTAGATGAAACATCTTGGCCAAAGGTTTTCGAAATAACTGTCTTTATGGTTATTAAGATATTTTGTTGAGAATAGTTATAGTGAAGGAATAAGGATGGAAATATATCACTATATGAAATATGGGGGGAGGGAATGAGACTATTTCCATTTTATTGATATTATTTCTTAATTATATTTGTTCCTTTAAAGAAGTACATTTATGGAAAAACCCCGCAAGTGAGTGGAAGCAAATTATACACACACACATATGTGTGTACAAATATGCATGTATATATATATATATATATACATATATATGCACCCAGAGCTACATATCTGCATTAATGAATTTTTGCATTGATTTCATATTAACATATTTAGAAAATTATGTAGATATGGACTTACATATTTGCAAAGTCATGTAGATATGAACAACTCTAAATCCAATTTTATAATATATAATCATCTATATATGTGCATTTATAAATATACATTAATATACCTATTTGTATGCCTATAGTAAACACATTCATGACATATATATTATACACATACATATTTACATTTACTTGTCATGAATCTACTTATATTCTATATATGCATATCAGATATTGACTTGATGATCATTTTATTTCTATCAGGAATTTCCTTCTATTTAACAAAATATTCATGAGACAGGAAAAGGAAATGCTTTGATTGCAGGATGCGTAATGAAATCAAAGGCCAAAAAAGTGAGTTTCCCATTTATCTTGTTGTTCTGTTACATTTCTCCAAGACATTTTGAAGAAAATTGACATATCAAAAACACAGTGTTATCTTGTAGTTTAATTTCACTGGTCTTCCAAATCAATAATATCAGAATTGCCGAGAGTCCATCATGGACTCTAATAGGTAATAGTGGATATACTTGGTGTGGCTATAAAATAGTGAAACAAATTTTCCTGAGGTAAATAAGAAAATGAATCTCATTACTTTATAGTTATTCTTCAAATAAAAGTATACAGTATAAAATAGAGTTTAGCTAGTGAAAAACTATGTTTTTAATTTACCATAATAATTTTCCAGCAACATTGGCTTTTAAATCCAGCCCTAAATTTATCTATTATTTTTTATTTTATTCTTTTTTCAATTTTACTCTTCCTTTAGAACACAGTTTTTCACTTAAAATGTTCCTTTGTACTTTCACTATATAGTGATAAACGTAATATTTCAGCATATTTCAAATCCTAGTCTCATAATTCTCTCTTTTGGGGGCATCACAGTCTTTTATTGTTGGACATGGTTACCAATTTTCTTCTTCAGGTCCTCAACAGAATTGGTTACCAGGTACCCAGTGTACTTTAGTACCTTCTTTATATTGTTGTGGTCAAACATTATGATATTGCTGTTGATGATGTGCATAGTTATGGTGATGTTAGTGGTGGAGATAACTAAATAAGGATGATGGCTACACTAAGAGGTCACATTTATATAGTTCTTTTCAGATCCAAAATGTTTTATTTGATTTGACTTTGAGACATATAATTTAAGCATTATGAATCTTATTTTAGAGAATAGCAAACTGAAGCTGAGAAGTTAAATTAAGTGGAACTAAGAGAACTATGGAAATGCAATACTTTTACAACTACTAATGCAGAAGAATTTTTATTGTAACATTTATTTTAGAGAAAAAAGCAGTTGAGCATGATCAAAGAGAATAAATCCAAGTATACAAGTTTTCAAAATTGAAAACCTAAATAAATAAATAAAGGTTATAACGTGTTTTACATAAAAGGCTACATTGTTTGATTTAATCACATTTAGTCTCTTGTTAATTTGTCAGTTTTTAAAACAGTAACAATTTTTCTTTAAATTGCATCAAAAAGAATATGATTCAGGTTTCCTGAGACCCCTTAAATTTTAAACTTTACTCTTTTGTGGTGTGTGTGTGAAAGTATCCCTATTTTGGCCAGACCTGTTGTATAGTGGCCCCCTATGGATCAAATCCCAAATCTATTAAGCACAGAATTTGTTACTCATTCTAATTTTCCCACATAGGCTAGTTCTTTGCTCTTCAGGCAAGCTGGTGTTCAACCTCCACTTATGGAGACTTGTCATATTACTTCCAGATTTATTTTTTCAATTTTTCAATTTAAAATATTTTTTCATAGTTACAGGATTCATGATTCACCCCTTTTACTCCTCCCTCCAAGAACTGAGAAGCGATTCAACTAGGTTATACATGTATCCTTTTTCAAAACTTATTTCCATGTTATTCACATTTACAGTAGAGTGATCTTTTAACATTAAAACCCTAATCATATCCCCATCCAACCTCATAATTGATCATATGTTTTTCTTCTGCATTTCTACTCCCATAGTTCTTTCTCTGGATGTTTATAGCATTCTTTCTCATAAATTCCTCTGGATTGTTCTAGGACATAGCATTGCTGCAAGTAGAAAAGTCTTTTATGATTGATTGTGCCACAATGTATCAGTCTCTGTGTACAACATTCTACTGCATCATTTCCTGAAGGTATTTCCATTTCACATGGAATTTCTACAATTCATCATTCCTTTCAGCATAATAGTATTCCATCACCATCAAATATCACAAATTTTTCAGCTATTCCCTATCAAGAGAGAGACTCTCGTTTTCTAATTTTTTTGCACCACAAAGAACACAGCTATAAATATTTTTGTAGAAGTATTTTTCCTTATTATCTCTTTAGGGTACAAACCCAGCAGTGGTATGGCTGGGTCAAAGGGCAAGCATTCTTTTAAAGCTCTTTGCACATAATTCCAAATTACCCTCAAGAAAGGTTGGGCTAATTCACAACTCCACCAGCAGTGGATTAAGTGTCCCAATTTTGCCACATTCCCTCCAACATTTATCACTTTCCTTTGCTGCCATATTAGCCAGTCTATTAGGTGTATGGTGTTTTGTTTCCAGATTTATCATTACTTATCAGCCCTAATATAGCTCACAATTCTAGAAGTCACTATAAGCATCATGAGATCAGAGATTGTATGTTATGACTAAAATTATTTCAAGAGACTGATTTTTGAGTAAGAATAAAAGATAATTGATGGTCCTGCTGATTCCTGGTTAAGATGGTGGCTGAGTTAAAAGCAGCTGCATAACCTCTCCTAACCGAAACATATAGGACTCCTCAAAAAGACATAAAAACAAATCCAGAGGAACGAAGGGACTCCACAACAGGGTGTAGCATTGAAGGTACGTGGAATTGGGGCATTTCCATGCTATAAGGGGGTGAAATAGCTCTCACTAAAACACAAGTTGAGCAACCCCCTCCCTCCACCCCATACCACCTACAGTGTGAAAGCCAGCGCACAAGAGCTAGAGCAAGCTTGGGGCACCCATTAAGTCCTTGGCAGCTCCCTGGGGTCACCAGGGTCTGTTCCTGAGAGCAGCAAGACTTAAGACCCCAAGAGGCTAAAGAACACATGTGGACTTTGAACGCAGACCCTGAGTGCAGGCACAAGTGCAGGCTCTTGACTCCACAGATCCTGAGTGCAGGAGCAGACTCGGATCCTGAGCATAGGAGTGGACCCTGAGTGAGGACCCAGTGCAGAGGGGTGCAGGACTGTGGAAACAGCTCCCTGAAACTATTAAAAGAGCCTCAGACAGAGGAAAAAACAAAGGGGACACCAGGAGGCTTGACCCTGAGAACAATGAGATCTGAGACTTCAGGAGCCTAGAGAGCTCAAATAGACTCTAGGTGTGAGGAAAAACCTGAGAGGGTTCAGGGCTAACACTGGCAAGCCATTCTCAAGAACACCAAAAGAGAAAGATCATCAAGAAGAAATCTGTAACACTGGACAACTTTTACACAGAGCAAATCCAGACAGCAGAGCAAACAGCAGAAGAGAATAAACAAGTAATCACATCCAAACCTGGAAATAATGAAAACTGGTCACAAGCTATTGACGAGTTCAAATCTGAGATGATGAGAAATATGGCAAGAAAATAACAGTTTAAAAGGCAGAATTTCACAATTGGAAAGTGAAGCAATTCAACTGAAGACCAGAAATGACAAGATTGAAAAGGAAAACCAAAAGATTATAACCAAAAAACAGGCCCTGAAGGCTAGAATTGAGCAATTAGATGCTAATGATATCTCAAGAGAGCAATAACAAATAAAACAAAGTCAAAAGACTGATAAAATAGAAGGAAACATGAAATATCTCAATGAGAAATTGACAGATCAAGAAAACAGGTCTAGAAGAGACAATTTGAGAATCATTAGTCTTCCTGAAAAAACAAAAATTAATAGAAATTTGGTCTCCATACTAAAGGAAATTATTCAGCAAAATTGCCCTGAAGTTCTAAAACAAGAGGGCAATATAGACATTGAAAGGATTCATAGATCACCCTCTACACTAGACCCTGCAAAGACAACGCCCAGGAATATAATAACCAAATTCAAGAGCTTCCAAGTAAAAGAAAAAGTCTTACAAGAAGCCAGAAAGAGACAATTCAAATATCAAGGAGCAGCAATCAGGATGACACAGGATCTGGCAGCCTCTATGCTAAAAGACCACAAGCCTTGGATTATGATATTCAGAAAGGCAAGAGAACTGGACCTACAACCACGGATCAACTACTCATCAAAACAAGCCATATATTTCCAGGGGGAAAGTATGGGCATTCAACAAAATTGAAGATTTCCAAGTATTTGCACAGAAAAGACGAGGACTAAATGGAAAGTTTGATATCCAACCACAAAAATCAAGAGAAACATGAAAAGGAAAATAAGAAACAGAGGGGAAAAAGAAAACTAATAATTTTTAAATTGTCCTCTTTAAGGGCTTCAATAAGATCTAATTATCTGTATTCCTATGTGGAGAAATGCTATGTATAATTCTCTGTAGTGAACTCTATTCACTATTATAGTATTCACTATTATAGTAATCAGAAGAATAATTCATAGGGAGAGTGTGGAAAATTAATGGTCTAAGATGATATGGCAGGGGGGGAAGAGGGGGGAGATTAGTATGGGACACAAAGAGAAACCTGAGTGAATAAGAAAAATAGGATAATCTATTACCCACAAAGAGGGCACAAGGAGGGGAGGGGTCAAGTACTATTATAAGAAGATTAAGAGGTAATATTTAAACCTTACTCTCAGCATAATCAATCTGGAGAGGGAAGAGTAGCTATATTATCTATTGGGATATAAAACTATCTAACCCTACTGAGAAAGTCAGAAGGGATAAACCAAGGGGAGAAGAGGGTTGGGGAGGTCAAAAAAGGGAGGGGAGAAAAAGGGGGAAGGAATTCATTAGGCCTTTAAAAATAAAAAGAGGGGAATAATAAGGGAGGGGTAGAAAGGGAAGTTAATCAAGGGATGGGATAAGGGATACTGGCTTAAAGCAAACCAGTGGTGTAAAAGGAAATAGTTTAAGAAGAAGGGGTAGGCATAGAGGAGGATACAAAAATGTCAGCGAATGCACAACTGATAATTATAATTCTGAATGTGACTGTGATGAACTCGCTCATAAAATGGAAGCAAATAGCAGAGTGTATTAGAAACCAAAATCCTACCATATGTTGTCTAGAAGAAACACATATGAGGTGGGTGGACATACAGAAGTTTAAGGTTCAGGGCTTGAGCAAAATCTTTTGGGCTTCAAATGAGAAAAAGAAGGCAGGAGTGGCTATTATGATTTCTGACAAAGACAAAGTAAAAATAGATATGATTAAAAAAGACAGGGAAGGTCATTACATCATGATTAAAGGCAGTATAAACAATGAGGAAATAATACTGCTCAATATATATGCACCAAGTGGTATAGCATCCAAATTCATAAAGGAGAAACTGGCAGAGCTCAAGAAGGAAATAGATAGTAAAACCATAATAGTGGGAGATCTAAATATTCCTCTTTCAGATCTAGATAAATCAAACCAAAAATGAATAAGAAAGAGGTAAGAGCAGTGAATGAAATACTAGAAAAATTAGATTTAATTGATATGTGGAGAAAAATAAATAGGGACAAAAAGGAATACACCTTCTTTTCAGCTGCACATGGTACATTCACAAAGATTGACCATGTAATAGGGCATAGAAACATTGCAATACAAATGCAAAAGAGCAGAAATAATAAATGTAACCTTCTCAGATCATAATGCAAAAAAATAATAATTAGAGAACATGAAATATTTCAATGAGAAATTGACAGATCAATTTACCTGGACAGGTAAATCAACAAATAATGGAAATTAAATAATATGATTCTCCAAAACCAATTAGTCAAAGAAGAAATCATAGAAACAATCAATAATTTCATTGAAGAGAATGACAATGATGAGACCTCCACCAAACTCTGTGAGATGCAGCTAAGGCAGTACACAGGGGAAATTCATATCCTTAAGTGCATATATTAACAAATTGGGGAGGGCAGAGATTAATGAATTGGGCATGCAATTCAAAAAACTAGAAAGAGAGGAAATTAAAATCCCCAGATGAAAACTGAATTAGAAATACTAAAAATCAAAGGAGAAATTAATAAAATTGAAAGTAAAAGAACTATTGAATTAATAAATAAGATTAGAAGCTGGTATTTTGAAAAAACAGATAAAATAGACAAAGTACTGGTCAATCTAATAAAAAAAAGGAAAGAAGAAAACCAAATTGACAATATCAAAGATGAAAAGGGAGACCTCACCTCTAATGAAGGAGAAATTAAGGCAATCATTAAAAACTATTTTGCCCAATTATATGGCAACAAATGTAACAATTTAGGAGATATGGATGAATATTTACAAAAATATAAATTGCCTAGATTAACAGCAGAAGAAATAGAATACCTAAATAATCCCATCTCAGAAAAAGTGATTGAACAAGCCATCAAAGAACTCCCTAAGAAAAAATCTCCAGGGCCTGATGGATTCACAAGTGAATTCTATCAGATATTCAAAGAGCAACTAATCCCAATACTATACAAATTATTTGATATGATGAGCAAAGAAGGAGTCCTACCAAATTCCTTTTATGACACACATATGGTACTGATTCCAAAGCCAGGGAGATCAAAATCAGAGAAAGAAAACTACAGACCAATCTCCCTAATGAACATAGATGCAAAAATTTTAAATAGAATACTAGCAAAGAGACTCCAGCAAGTGATCAAGAGGATCATCCACCCTGATCAGGTGGGATTTATACCAGGAATACAAGGATAGTTCAACATTAGGAAAACCATCCATATAATTGACCATATCAATAGTCTAACAAACAAAAATCACATAATTATCTCAATAGATGCTGAAAAAGCCTTTGACAATATACAGCATCCATTCCTATTGAAAACACTGAAAAGTATAGGAATAGAAGGACCTTTCCTAAAAATAATGAACACTATATACCTTAAACCATCAACAAACATCATATGCAATGGGGATAAATTAGAAGCCTTCCCAATAAGCTCAGGAGTGAAACAAGGATGCCCATTATCACCTCTATTATTCAACATAGTACTAGAAACACTAGCAGTAGCAATTAGAGAAGAAAAAGAAATTGAAGGTATCAAAATAGGCAATGAGGAGACTAAGCTATCACTCTTTGCAGATGATATGACTGTCTACTTAAAAAATCCTAGAGATTCCACTAACAAGCTGGTAGAAATAATCAATAACTTTAGCAAAGTTGCAGGATACAAAATAAATGCACATAAATCATCAGCATTTCTTTATATTTCCAACATATTAGAGCAGGAAGAGATAGAAAGAGAAACACCATTTAAAATCACCCTAGACAATAAAAAATACTTGGGAATCTATCTACCAAAACAAACATAGCGATTATATGAAAACAACTACAAAACACTTTCCAAACAAATAAAACTAGATCTCAACAATTGGAAAGTTATTGATTGCTCATGGGTAGGATGAGTTAACGTAATAAAAATGACCAATCTACCCAAATAAATTCATCTATTTAGTGCCATACCTATCAAACTACCAAAAAACTTCTTTACTGAATTAGGAAAAACTATAACAAACTTCATATGGAATAACAAAAGATCAACAATATCAAGGGAAATAATGAAAAAAAATGTGAAGGAAGGGGGCTTAGCAGTACCAGATATTAAACATACTATAAAGCAGCAGTCATCAAAACTATATGGTACTGGCTAAGAGACAGAAGGGAGGATCAGTGGAATAGACTTCAGGTAAATGATGTCAGCAAGACAATGTATGATAAAACCAATGAGCCCAACTTTTGGGACATGAATCCACTATTTGACAAAAACAGATGGGAAATTTGGAAAACAATATGGGAGAGATTAGGTTTATATCAATATCTCACACCCTATACCAAGATATATTCAGAATGTATGAATGACTTGAATATAAAGAGGGAAACTATAAATAAGTTAATTAAACATAGAAGAGAATACTTGTCAGATTTCTGGAAAAGGAAAGATTTTAAAACCAAGCAAGAATTAGAGAAAATTACAAAATGTAAATTAAATGGTTTTGGTTATATTAAATTAAAAAGCTTTTGTAGAAACAAAAACAATGTAGTCAAAATCAGAAGGGAAACAACAAATTGGGAAAAAATCTTTATAACAAAAAACTCTGACAAGGGTCTAATTAATCAAATATACACGGAGTTAAATCAATTGTATAAAAAATCAAGCCATTCCCAATTGATAAATGGGCAAGAGACATGAATAGCCAATTTTCAGAAAAAGAAATCAAAAGTATCAATAATCACATGAGAAAGTGTTCTACATCTCTAGTAATTAGAGAAATGCAAATCAAAACAATTCTGTGGTATCACCTCACACCTAGCAGATTGGCTAAATTGAAAGAAGGGGAGAGTAATGAATGTTGGAGGGGATGTGGCAAAACTGGTACATTAATGCATTGCTGGTGGAATTGTGAACTGATCCAACCATTCTGGCTGGCAATTTGGAACTATGCTTAAAGGGCTATAAAAGAACGCCTTCCCTTTGATCCAGCCATAACTTTGTTTGGTTTGTATCCCAAAGAGATCATAAAAAGAGTTGTACAAATATATTTATAGCTGCGCTTTTTGTGGTGGCAAAGAAATGGAAAAGGACGGTAAGTCCTTCAATTGGGGAATGGCTAAACAAATTGTGTTATATGTTGGTGATGGAATACTATTGTGCTCAAATGAATAATGAACTAGAAGAATTCCAGGTGAACTGGAAAGACCTCCAGGAACTGGTGCAGAGCGAAAGGAGCAGAATCAGAAGAACACTGTACACTGAGACTGATATACTATGTTAAATCAAATGCAATGGACTTCTGTACTAGCAGCAATGCAATGACACAGGACAGCTCTGAGGGATTTATGGTAAAGAATGCTACCCAAATGCAGAGGAAGGACTGCAGGAGAGGAAACATATAAGAAAAACAACTACTTGAATACACCAATGCAACTATCAACAATTTGGAAATAGGTCTTGATCAATGACACATGTTAAAACCAGTGGAAATGTGCATTGGCCATGGGTGGGGGAAAGTGGGGGGTGAAGGGGAAAGTGGGAGTATGAATCATGTAACTACGTTAAAATTGAATATTAATAAATGTTTAAAAATAATTGATTATGTCAGGTTTTTTGCTGAAGCCAACATCATAACTGTGTGTAAATGGAATTCCTTTCTCTTTCCTCTCCTAGGTGGTCCATGTGGTCAGGATTAGGTTAGATTAGGCTTAAATCTCTCTATATATGCCACTACCACTAGTATTATTACCACTTCCTCCTGACACTTAAGGAAACAGCCCAGGACCGTGGACTTAATCACTTCGGGAATAACAGTGCCCCACACTCTGTTAGATGTTCTCTCAAAGCTATTTCTGAAGGAATATATCATTGTGGCGATCAATTCCAGCTTTCTTTTGTTTGCAAACCAATTGTCACCAAAAGGTAGATAGGAAAACTCCTGGGAGCTGTAGTAACTTCTCTAATATAAGTTCTGTTTCCAACCTTACGGCCCTCAGGTGGGGAATCAACTTTTATAGAAAAGAGGCCAGAAGTCCCCACTGACTAAACCAACTTGCCACACTGAGCAATCAAGTCAGTCTTACTAAGGCAAAAAGGGAATTATTGGAAGCTATATGTGCCCAGGCAAGTCAGACTATCATCATGAATTTAACAACTATACTTTCTCAAATCCTAATGGATATGGACCAGAGTACCTGCACCCAAAAAGTTTTAGAAATAGCCATGTTTCAATTCCATTGCTCCTGCCAATCATTCTTGGAAGAATTTACCATAAGCATAGAGCCTGAAGATTGCTTTTATCTGCCATACCATCATAGCTACTCTGGCAGGGAGGGGTTGCAGAAATAAGCAACATATTTATAAAGAACACAGGTTTAGGTAATTTCAGAGAATATAAAAGAAAACGTATAGACAGACAGAAAAAATATACCAGTTCATCTTGGATGATCTCCATTTAAATATTTATATATGAATATATGTGTATATATACAAATGTATGTATATAAATATTTTTCTTATTAACTTCTATGGATTTATTTATTTGTTTGTTTGTTTTATTTTTTATGACTTCAAATTTTATTTTTTAGAAAATTTTTCAATGGTTGCATGATTCATGTTCTTCCTCTCCCCTCCAACCACGCAACATTCTTACCCCCCGGGGCCAACACACATTTCCACTGGTTTTAACGTGTCATCGATCAAGACCTATTTCCATATTATTGATAGTTGCACTGGGGTGGTCATTTAAGAGTCTACATCCCAAATCATGTCCCCATCAACCCATGTGTTCAACCCATGTTTTTCTTCTGTGTTTCTACCCCTGTAGTTCTTCCTTTGAATGTGGATAGCATTGTTTTACATATGTCCCTCAGAATTGTCCTGGATCATTGCATTGCTGCTAGTACAGAAGTCCATTACTTTCAATTTTACCACAGTGTATCAGCCTGCCCTTTGATCCAGCCATACCATTGCAGGGTTTGTACCCCAAAGAGATCATAGGGAAAAAAGACTTGTACGAAAATATTTATAGTTGCACTCTTTGTGGTGGCAAAACCCTGGAAAACAAGGATACGCCCTTCACTTGGGGAATGGCTGAACAAATTGTGGTATCTGTTGGTAATGGAATACTTTTGTGCTCAAAGGAATAAGAAACTGGAGGAATTCCATGTGAACTAGAATGACCTCCAGAAACTGATGCAGAGTGAAAGGAGCAGAGCAGAAGAATATTGTACACAGAGACTGATACACTGTCATAAAAGAAAATCATATATATATATATATATATATAATGATTTTTTCATGTTTTATATCATTTCTTAGGTCACTTTTACTAATTTTTTTTATTTAGAAAATAGCACCCAAAGCATTGAAAAATATTTGAAGTATGCAAGTAAGCATTATAACCAGTACTCAAAACAGAATCTTCTTAATATTTTCTCAATGTTCTTTCTACTTTACCCTCATTTAAAGATGTTTTCTTAAAGCTTTCTCCAGCATTAAGGTACATGTATGATGTTCAGAAAACTAAACTTATGCTTTTAAACATCCTCTTCCTGTGACATTCTGAGGGAGAAACAAAGTTCAGTGATATTTTATGTGTGTTGTCAGCCTTTTGTTAAAATTCCTTTTCTCCTGCTCTCTATCATTTTACATACATACATGGATGAACTCCAATGCTGAAGACTGCTGCAATTATCCAAATGTTATAAATGAAAAAGGCAACCATTTATCAGTGAGGAAAAAAATAAATATAAAAAGGCATACTGTTAATTACTTTAAAAGGTTATGCCATTATGATTTATATGTGGTTAATTGCCAAAATAGCAAACCAGACACTGTAATAATTAATTGTGTTTACATGAAAATTGTAACATGTACATGCTACATGTGTAACATGATCCTATTTTCTTTGTTACTGAAATAGGGACAAAATTACACATTCCCTATCCACACGGACTTGACTGAAAAACTCATGCCAAAAAAAGCTCATTTTCAATTCTTATGATTAGAAAAGACAGTTAGCAATGAAGTTTCAGAATTGAGTCATTTTAGAAAGCCAATGGTGTAAGGCTATAAATTAGAAAATACTATTATCTATTGCCTTCCAGATGATGGCAAATTCTTCAGATATAATAGAGAATACTAGCTGTTTTTTTTTTCCCTATCACCAAATACCTATTAATTAATTGCTGTGTGAGACAGTATATTATGACTAAGAATGTATTTCTAAAGAATTTTTAAATAGTAAACAAACCCTCCTCCCAAGGAACTGACTAGTTATGTTTCATGATAAGGTTTTAAAGATTCATTGCACTATTTGGGGATATATGTTATTTTATTTTTGTGTGACTTTGGGTATACACCTATGCGTAAATTGGTACATACAGGATTATAAAAGTCCTGGAAGAAAAGAACTTTACTTGATAAATATGTTTATATAATTTATAAATATGTAGTGATATCTAAGTTATATATCATATTTCATATATTCTCAAAGAGATCTTTAAAATTCCAAATGTTCTGCATCATTTTACACACATACTCATTCAGCACTCAGTTTATCATTTCCCTTTTTCAATTATAGATGCAAGGTAGGATGAAAAAAATCATGAAAAAAAAACGCAAATGTAAGGAGGTTCAGTTTTCCACCTCCCTAAAGGTGGTTGTTTGGTCCTTTAAGCTCCAAAAAGCTCCATAAACCTCCACAGTTCTGGAAAAATGAGTTCCTTAAAATGCTGTCATATGTTCTGGCTGGTCTGAGAAAACCTACTTAAAAATGTTATAACCACATTAGATAATTTTTTTTCTTTCATCAAGGACTATTAGAGATTCAGAGTGGAGTAATAGAACTAGCAATTTAATTGTGGTAAGAAAAAAGGAATTCAAAAGCTAGATCTACCTGTCAGAAGACATCTATCAAGACATTCAACCTTTTGGGGACTCAGTATCCTCATGTATAAAATAAAGACTGAATCTAGCATCTCTAAGGTCCCTTACAAACTTAAACTCTATGAAAAAAAACATCATCATCATATCTATTTATGGTATAAAATGGGAAGACATCACTGAAAGGTTAGTTGACAGATTCAAAATCTAAGGTGAGTTTAAATATACAATTAATAAATCCCATAATGAAATTTCTGTTTCTCCTAGGCTTACTGATTAATTATGTACATTCTAAAAAGTTGTGAACAGACATTTAAAAATATTAATGCAAAGAAAAAGGACAGAGGCAAATACTTTGATAATTTGGAGAAAAGGTGAAAAAAGGATTACCCTGGCTGAATACAATTAGATTTGGCTAAGGGACTGAGCAGAGTAAGGTGGATAGAGAGACTGAATATAAGAAGCAGTGAGTGATCAACTAAGTAGCCACATGATCCTAGATTCAAATTAATGCTTTAGTTTGTTTTCTTTTTTTTTTTCATTTCCAAATCCATATTTGCTTATAACTCCTGACACCATGGCTAAATGTCAATTATTTCCATTTGTTCTTCCTATAATGTTCATTAAAATTAAAATATGGTTTGTAAAGGTTATTGATTTAACCATAAAGAGTCATAAATGTTTCGTATTTCTCAGCTACTTTTGGCTTTGTCAAGGTGCTCCAACTTGAACTGGTTACTTTTGTAAATAAATCACACATTTACAAGTATTTCTTGAGACATGTAGTACATATGTAGTACTTACAGATCAGCTATTTGGTATTGCAAATAATCAGTACTAACACTAATTTGCCACATTATACATCTTATGGACACTATTCCATTATAAAAACAGGAAATGCTTATAAAAGGAGAATCTTATATTCTTTTATTATCTGCTATATAACTGATTGTCTTAATGCATTCAGGTGGCCATCTGTAGTTTTTCAGATGTCTGCTACAGATTCTGGAATTTCTTACATTAAAAACAATGTTTCCTAAGCAGTTGAGTGAGTTAAGCTTATAAAGGTGCTGGTTTCTTGGGGCATCAGGACAAGCTTTGACTAAAACTGATATGATCTCTTAAAAATATGCTGAAATTAATAGACTAATTGTAAAAGATTAGTCTATTTATATCAGAGCTTGTTAAACATTGCAATAGACTGGAACCAATTAAATGAATAACACTAATTCCATATTATTAACTTCAAAAGTCTGTTGTTCTCATGATTGAAATGCTGTGAAAGGTGAATTTATCTTCTTTTTCTTTTAAAAATAAATTCATTCACTAATTCACTGGGAAGTGTACAATAGAATGTTTTGGTAGGTTTCTATGCTTCAGAACCATAAATGGTTCATCTAATTTACTTTATTTTTCATCTGTATCAGCAGAGCATAAATGAGTTAGATGTGTTATGTAGAAATGGAGCAAAGATACAAGGACAGCCTCACCCAGAATTCCAGGGGACCCCTCTGGAGAACTTTGGGTGAGGGGGCAGTTGAGAGGAGTTGGCAGTTGCTTTGTGGGGGTTGAAGTGAGCAGACACACTGCTTACTGCTCCAGATTGGGGATTCACCTGAGTGACCTTTGTGGCAAAGCCTTTGTGGTTTCTACACAAGGGTTAGCCTGTTTAATAGGGTTGATCTTTATCAACTTCAACACAACAAATATTTAGTGATTAGAAAGTAAAAATATTCATTAATAGCAAGAGAGCCAGTTTTAGTTAAGTGCCTTCATCCCCTCCTGGGGGGGGGGGAGGGCAGCTTCAACCTGACAGCTCAGGGTCACTTTTCCTCATCCAAAAACTTTCATTAACCTCTCTAGTTTTCCTTTTTACTTCTTAATATAAGCTTTACCTTCAAATCTGTGCCTGGAAATTATTTGGGGAAATACAACTCAAGTCTGGTCATCTAGTTTGAATCCTGTCAGCTGCCAGTTTTAAGAAGATCATTTATCTCTGTCCTAAACAGTTAGATAGCTAGCTTCTACTTATTCCTCTATCAGACCTGTGAGGAATATAAATTAAAGAAAGGGATCATCATTGGGGTTCAGCTGTAACAGAAACTTAACAGAAGAATCATAGCCAGTCTCCATTTTCCAACTGAAAACAGCAACTGCTTAGGGGGTAGGGGTTTGAGATCCAGGAGTGTCTAACCCCCTCCTTTCTCACTGAAACCTTTTAATCAGTGCCTGTGACTTGAAGGTCTACTGGCCCTGTCACATTTATTTGCTTCTCCAAATTATCTGTTATTATCATCATAACAGATGCAATGGAATGTCTACTGGATGTAGGGCCAAATGATCTAGGTTTAAATGCAAAATCTTTGAATATCCCTTGTGTCATATTGGATAAGTAAATTATATTCTCCGGAGTTCATTTTTTTTCCCATTGGCAAAATGAGAAAGTTGACTTTTTTGGATATCATTTAGTGCCATACTCTAAAGCTATGATATAACTATCAAGTATCACTTTTCCTTCTTAAATTAAAATAATGCTAACTATAATCTATTGATAAATATCTTTTATATCAATTTTACTTCTGAATTATCTGTTTTCTAGTCCACTAGTTAGGTTAGTAAAAGTTAAAGAATAGGAGTAAAATGAAAACCATGCATATCAATGTTTTTGATGGATATACAACATTGCTTCTTTTTATTTCTTAGTTGTCAATGATGATTGAAAAGAAAGGATATTTTTCCACCTGACAAGCTTGATGGAATTCTGGAAGAAAAAATTCTAAAGCCTGGGTTTCTAATGAAAGTTGTTTCTCCTGCTTGCATTTAAATCAGGTTTTTTTTGGTTAAATTAGGGAAGGGAGTAAATTATTCTAAAGCAAAATTTTATCAGGGATGCACCCATTTTCAAAATGAAATATTAGAACCAGATAATCCTTTCATCTCTTCAGCAAAATAATTCATAGTCAAATATACTCCCTCCCCACTACCACTTCTTATTATCTTTTATTTCCTTTAGAATTAATATTAATGTATTTTCTATGAAGCCGTTAATTATTTCCTTTCCTGGCTACTTTATATTTATATTTTTTTCATGTAAATATTTTTCACATCATAGAGCAGGCATTCTTTTAAAGCCCTTTGCACATAATTCCAAATTGACCTCAAGAATGGTTGGGCCAATTCAAAACTCCACCAGTAGTGTATAAGTGAGCCAATTTTGCCACATTGCCTCCGACTTTGCTTTGATGTCATATTGGCCAGTCTGCTATGTGTGAGATGCTATCATAATGTTGTTTTAATTTGCATATCTCTAATTAGGAGGGAGTTAGAACACTTTTTCATCTGTTTATTGATAGTTTTGACTTCTTCTTATGAAAACTCACTTCACCATTTGTAAATAGGGGAATAGCTTCAGTTTTTTTGTAAATTTGACTTAGTTTCTTAAATATTTGGGAAACTAAACCTTTGGCAGGGAATTTTGTTATAAAAATGTTTTCTCAGTTTGTTACTTTCCTTCTAATTTTGGTTGCATTTTTTTGGTACAAAAACTTATTAAATTTAATGTAGTCATAGACATTCATTTTACATTTTGTAATGTAATATAATCTATCTCTGGCTTGGTCTTAAATCCCTTTCTTTCCCACAAATATAACAGGTATACTATTCTATATTCACCTAATTTATTTATGATTTCCCTCCTTATATTTAAATCATTTTCCCATTTTGAATTTATCTTGTTATAGGGAGTAAGATGTTGATCTAAACCTTTTTTTCCCATACTGTTTTCCAATTTTCCCAGTAGCCTTTGTCAAATATTGACTTCTTGTCCCAAAAGCTGGGATCTTTGGGTTTATTAGTTAGCTTGCTGAGGTCATTTACTCCTAGTGTATTCCATTAATCCACACTTCTGTTTCTTACCCAGTACTATATTATTTTGATAATCACTGCATTATAGTACAGTTTAAGATCCAGTATTGCTAGGCTCCCATCCTTCACATTTTTTTTCATTATTTCCCTTAATATTCTTGACCTTTTGTTCATCCACATGAACTTTCTTATATTTTTTTATGATTGTATAAAAAACATTTTTGGTAACTTGATAGGCATGTCAATGAATAAGTAAATTGGTTTAGGTAGGATTTTCATTTTTATTATATTAGCTTGTCCTACCCATAAGAAATTTAAGTTTTTCCAATTGTTTAGGTCTAGTTTTATTAGTATGAAAAGTGTATTGTAGTTGTGTTGATATAATTCCTGAATTTGTCTTGGCAGATAGATTCCTAAATATTTTATTTTGTCTAGAGTGATTTTAACTTTCTAACTCTTGTTGTGGGTTTTTGTTGGAAATATATAGAAAAACTGATGATTTATGTGGGTTTATCTCACACCCTGCCACTTTGCTAGAGTTGTTAATTATTTCCATTTCTCTTTTAGTTGATTTTTTGTGATTCTTTAAGTATATCATCATATCATCTGCAAAAACTGATAGTTAAATCTCCTCATGGTTTACTTTAATCCCTTCCATTTATTTTTCTTCTCTAGATGAAATTGCTAGTATTTCTAACAATTTAAAATTTCTATAATTTTAAATAATAGAGGTGATAATGGGCATCTTTGCTTCACTCTTGATCTTATTGGAAAGATTTCTCACTTGTACCCATTGCAGATGATAATTGCAGATGATTTTAAATATATATTGTTTATTATTTTTTACTTTTTTAGTGATTTCTTTTTTTAATTATTTTTTTTATTTTTAGAAAAATTTTCCATGGTTACATAATTCATGTTTTTACTTTACCCTTCAACCCCTCAAACACTCCCCCAGTTAAACACTCGCATTTACACTGGTTTTAACATGTGTGGTCAGTCAATATTTATTAACCTATTATTGGTAGTTGCATTGGTGTGGTCCTTTCAGGTCTATATCCACAATCATGTCCTCATTAACCCAAGTGTTCAAGCAGTTGTTTTTCTTCTGTGTTTCCTCCCTTGTATTTCATCCTCTGAATGTGGGTAGCAGTCTTTAACATAAATCCTTCAGAATTGTCTTGGGTCATTGCATTGCTGCTGGTACAGAAGTCAATTGCATTCGATTTTACCACAGTTTATTGTTTCCCTTCTGATTTTGGTTGCATTGTTTTTGATTGTGCAAAATATTTTTAATTTAATATAATCAAAATTATTTATATTAAATTTTTTTTAATTTTTTCTAATTCTTGTTTGGTTTTAAAATCTTTCCTTTACCAGAGATCTGACAAGTAAACTATTCTGTGTTCACTTAATTTACTTATAGTTTCCTTCTTTATAGTCAAGTCTTTCATGCATTCTGAATTAACCTAGTTGTAGTGTGTGAGATGTGGATCTAAACCTAATCTTTCCCATATTGTTTTCAAATTTTTCCAGGAGTTTTTGTCAAATAGTGGACTTTTGTCCCAAAAGTTGGGCTCTTTGGGTTTATCATACATTCTTTTGCTGACATCACTTACACCAAGTCTATTCCTCTTATCCTCCCTTCTATCTTTTAGCCAGTACCATATTATTTTGATGACTCCTGCTTTAGAGTATAGCTTAATATCTGGTACTAGAAAGCCACCTTCCTTCATGTTTTTTTTCATTATTTCCCTTGATATTCTGGATCTTTTGTTCTTCCAAATAAACTTCTTTATAGTTTTTTTTCTAATTCAGTAAAAAAAAGTTTTTTGGTATTTTGATAGGTATGGTACTAAATAAGTAAATTAACTTAGGTAGAATGGTCATTTTTATTATCTTAGTTCATCCTACCCATGAGCACTCAATGTTTTTCCAGTTGTTTAGATCTAGTTTTAATTGTTTGGAAAGTGTTTTGTAGCTATGTTCGTAAAATTCCTGTGTTTGTTTTGGTAGATAGATTCCTAAATATTTTATATTGTCTAGGGTGATTTTAAATGGTGTTTCTCTTTCTACCTCTTGCTTCTGTGATGTGTTTGAAATATATAGAAATGCTGATGATTTGTGTGCATTTATTTTGTATCCTGCAACTTTGCTAAAATTGTTATTTCTACAAGCTTCTTAGTTGATTCTCTAGGACTTCTTAAGTAGACCATCACATCATCTGCAAAGAGTGATAGCTTAGTCTCCTCATTGTCTATTTTGATACCTTCAATTTCTTTTTCTTCTCTAATTGCTACTGCTAGTGTTTCTAGTGCTATGTTGAATAATACAGGTGATAATGGGCACCCTTGCTTCACTCCTGATCTTATTGGGAAGGCTTCTAATTTATCCCCATTGCATATGATGCTTGTTGATGGTTTTAGGTATATATTGTTTATTATTTTTAGGAAAGGTCCTTTTTTTCCTATACTTTTCAGTGTTTTCAATAGGAATGGATGCTGTATTTTGTCAAAGGCTTTTCCAGCATCTATTGAAATGATCATGTGATTTTTGTTTGTTAGAATGTTGATATGGTCAATTATGTGGATGGTTTTCCTAATGTTGAACCATCCTTTCATTCCTGGTATAAATCGCACCTAATCATGATGGATAACCCTCTTGATCACTTGCTGGAGTCTTGCTAGCATTCAATTTAAGATTTTTGCATCCATGTTCATTAAGGAGATTGGTCTGTAATTTTATTTTGCTGTTTTTGATCTACCTGGCTTTGGAATCAGTAAGATATTTGTGTCATGAAAGGAATTTGGTAGTGCTCCTTCTTTGCTTATCATATCAAATAATTTGTATAGTATTGGAATTAATTGTTCTTTGAATGTTTGATAGAATTCACTTGTGAATCCATTAGGCCCTGGCGATCTTTTCTTAGGTTGTTCTTTAAAGGATTGTTCAATTTCTTTTTCTGATATGGGATTATTTAAGTATTCTATTTCTTCTGCTGTTAATCTAGGCAATTTATATTTTTGTAAAATATTCATCCATATCACCTATATTGCTAAATTCATTACCATATAATTGGGCAAAATAGTTTTTAATGATTGCCTTAATTTCCTCTTCATTAGAGGTGTGGTCTCCCTTTTCATCTTTGATACTATTAATTTGGTTTTCTTCTTTCCTTTTTTAAATTAGATTTAACAGTGCTTTGTCTACTTTTTCTGTTTTTTTCAAAATACCTGCTTCTAGTCTTATTTATTAATTCAATAGTTATTTTACTTTAGATTTTATTAATTTCTACTTTGATTTTAGTATTTCTAATTGAGTTTTCATCTGAGGATTTTTAATTTGTTCACTTTCTAGTTTTTTAAGTTGCATGCCCAATTCATCAACCTCTGCCCTCCCTGAATTGTTAATATATACACTCAGTGATATCAATTTTCCCCTTAAAACTGCTGTGGCTGTATCCCATAGATTTGGGTAAGATGTTTCATCAGTGTCTTTGTCTTCAATGAAATTATTAATTGTTTCTGTGATTTGTCCTTTCACTAAATTATTTTGGAGAATCATATTTAATTTCCAATTAATTTTTGGTTTGCCTCTCCACGTATTCTTACTAATAACTATTTTTATTGCATTTTGATCTGAGAAGGTTACCTTTATTATTTCTGCTTTTTTGCATTTGTTTGCCATGTTTCTATGTCCTATTACATGATCTATCTTTCTGAATGTTCCATGTGCTGCTGAAAAGAAGGTGTATTCCTTTTTGTCCCTACTTATTTTTCTCCTTCTATCTATTAACTCTATTTTTTCTAGAGTTTAATTCACCTCTCTTATCTCTTTCTTATTTATTTTTTGTTTTGATTTATCTAGATCTGATAGGGGAAGGTTGAGGTCCCCCACTAGTATTGTTTTGCTATCTATTTCATCCTTGAGTTCCACTAGCTTCTCCTTTAGAAATTTGGAAGCTTTACTGTTTGGTGCACACATATTGAGCACTGTTATTTCCTAATTATCTAGACTGCCTTTTATCAGGATGTAGTTCCCTTCCCTATCACTTTTAACCTTATCTCTTTTTACTTTAGCTCTGTCAGAGATCATGATAGCCACCCCTACCTTCTTTTTCTCATTTGAAGCCCAAAATATTTTGGTCCATCCTCTCATTTTCACTCAATGTATGTCTGTCTGACTCATGTGTGTTTCTTGTAGACAATATATGGTAGGATTTTGGTTTCTAATCCATTCTGTTATTTGCTTCTGTTTTATGGACAAGTTCATCCCATTCACATTCAGAGATATAATTATCAACTGTGCATTTCCAGACATTTTGATTCTCTCTCTTAGTCCTGTACTTCCTTCTTTTACTGTTTCCTTCTATACCAGTGTTTTGTCTTTAATCAGTTCCTATAATACCCTCCCTTGTTGAATATCCCTTTCTCCCACCTCCCTTCTTATTCCCCTCTTATTGTTCTTTAAAGTCATGCCATGCTCCCCCCCCAAACCCTCTCCCTCCCTAGTGTTGCTTCCCTCTCTACCAGTCTGTTTGTTACCTTTCTACTTCTATTTGATTATTTATATGGTCAATTATGTGAATGGTTTTCCTAATATTAAACTATCCTTGCATTCTTGGTATAAATTCTCATGATCACTTGCTGGAGTCTTTTTGCTTTTATTGTATTTAAGATTTTTTAATCTATGTTCATTAAGGAGATAGATCTCTAATTTATTTCTTTGTTTTTGGTCTGCCTGGCTTGAAATCAATATGATATTTGTGTCATAAGAGGAATTTGGTAAAACTCCTTCTTTGATTATTTTGTCAAATAGTTTGTATAGTTTGGGATTAGTTGTATTTAAATGTTTGATAGAATAACTTGTGAATCCATCTAGCCCTGGGGATTTTTCCTTAGGAAATTCCTTGAAAGCTTAATCAATTTCTTTTTTTGAGATGAGATTATTTAAGTATTCAAATTCCTCTTTTGTTAAACTATGCAATTTATATTTTTATAAATATTCACTCATTTCACCTAGATTTTCATATTTATTACCATTTAATTGGGCAAAGTAGTTCTTAATACCTTAATTTCCTCTTCATTAGGGATAAGATCACTGTTTTCTTCCTTGATACTATTAATTTGATTCTCTTCTCTCTTTTTTATTAGATTAACCAGTGCATCTACCTATATTATTTGTTTTTTCAAAGTACCAGCTCCTAATCTTATTTATTAGTTCTATAGTTCTTTTGCTTTCAATTAGATTAATTTCTTCTTTATTTTTTAAGATTTCCAATTTAGTTTTTATCTGGAATTTTTAATTTGTTCCTCCTCTAATTTTTAAAGTTGCAATCCCAATTCATTTATTTCCTCTCTTTTTATTTTGTTGCTATAGGCACTCAGTGATATAAATTTTCTCCTGAGTACTGAATTGACTGTATCCCATAGGTTTTGATATGCTGTCTCCTCATTCTCATTCTCTTTAATGAAATCTGTAATTTTTTCTATGATTTGTTTTTTGACCTACCAGTTTTTAATAATTAGATTATTTAGTTTCCAATTAATTTTAAAGTTGCCTTTTCATAGACCCTTATTAATTATAACTTTTACTTTATTATGATCTGAAAATTGCATTCATTATTTCTGCCTTTTTGGATTTGTTTGCAATATTTCTATTCCCTAGTAAATGGTTGATGCTTGAATATATACCCTGTACTTCTGAGAAGAAGGTATATTCTATTTTATCCCTGTTTAGTTTTCTATAGATTTCTGTTAAGTCTAATTTTTTTCTAGCATTTAATTTATTTCTCTTACTTCTTTCTTATTTTTGTTTGATTTATCTTGTTTTGAAAGGGGAAGGCTGAGATCCTCAACTAGTATGGTTTTGCTTTTTGTTTCCTCCTTGAGCTCCTTTAATTTTTTCCTTTAGAAATCAACATATTGTGCCATTTTGTGCATAAATGGTTTGTAATGACATTACTTTATTTTTATAGTACCCTTTAGCAAAATATAATTCCCTTCATTATCTCTTTTAATCAGAACAATTTCTACTTTGGCTTTGTCTAGTATCATGATTGCTATTCCTCCTTTTTTTACTTAGATGATGTGTAATAAATTCTACTTCAGCCTTTTACCTTGAATCTCTCTGTGTCACCTGCTCTAAATGTGTTTCTTGTAACAGACACATAGTAGGACTCTGGTTTTTAATCCACTCTGTTATCTTTTCCCTTTATATGGGTGAGTTCATCCCTTTCACATTCAGTGTTATGATTACTGTGTATTGTCCTCCATCATATTATCCTATTTAGATCCTGCTCTATTCCCTTTCATTCTGTTCCTCCTCAGCAATGTTTTGCTTTATGTCATACTCCCTCCTCCTCATTTCCTTCCCTTGTCTTCTTCTTCTACTACTTCTCTGTAGGTGATAGAATTCTATATCCCACTTGATTTTCTTGTTTTTCCGTCTCTGAGCCAGTTAGAAAGAGAGTAGAGTTTAAGCATTGCCCATTACCATCTCATCCTCCCTTCTCTGTAATGATTTTTCAAACCTCTGTATGTTACATAATTTACTCTATCCTATCTCTCCTTTCCCTTTTCTCTCTGTGCAACCCTCTCTTTTAGCCCTTCATTGATTTTTTTAGATATCATTCATATATATATATATATATGCATATCATATCATATAAGCATATCATTCCATATCATCACATTTACATATAAATCATATCATCATATATTACTACATACACCTTATCATCATAATCAGCTTATTTCTTCCCCCTCTTTCTGAGTAAATTTCTTCTATCTTCTTTACTATTAAGAGTAATTTTGAGAATTACAGAAATCCTATTTCCATGCAGACACATAAACATTTCGACCTTAATGAGACCCTTAAATTTCCACTTTAGTATTTACCTTTTGGGGCTCCTCATCTGCCTACTGTTCGGACTTCAAATTTATTATTATTATTATTATTATTATTATTATTATTATTATTACCTGTCTTATTCCTTAAAATGCTTAGAAAACATCTATCTTATTGAGAGAGCAGTTTTCCCCCTGAAAGAATATATTTACTTTTGTTGGATACTTGACTCTGGGTTGTGAACCCAAATCTTTTGCCTTCCTGAATATCATATTCCAAGCCTTTTGATCCTTTAATGTAGAATCCTCTAGGTCCTGTGTGAACATGGTTGTAACTCCATAGTATTTGAATGGTTTCTTTGTGTCTGCTTAAAATATTTTCCCTTGGCTTGGAGGCTCTTGTATTTATCTATTATATTTCTGGAAGTTGTCATTTGAGGATTTCTTTCTGGAAGCAATCTATTAATTCATTCAATTTCAATTTTATTTCATTTTTTGAGGAACTCTGGGCAGTTATCTTTGACACTTTGTTGTAATATGATATCTCAGGTTTTTTTTCTTTTGAAGTCTTTTTTAAGCTCTTCCAGACTCTGTGTCCAATCCATATTTGTCTTTTGGAATTTATGGGTATTTCCTTGCTTTTACTGTCCCCTTCTGTGTCTGTATTTTTCTCTTTGTCTCCAAAAAAATTATTTATAGTGAGGTGGTTTTTTTTGTTTGTTCATTTTCCCTATCTAATTATAGTTAGGCTCTGTTTTCTTGGAAACTAGGGTACCCTCTTAAACTTCAGTCTTTCTTTGATGCTATTTTCAGTTTATTTCATGGGTCCTAAGTAGTTTACCATATGGTGTGAGGGCTGAGAAGTTTGAGAGCTCCATCCCCCTGCTGATTCAATTGGTCTTTCGGATGCTGATAGCTTAATCACTTTCCTCAGGCTTGTGTGAAAGTTTTTGATCTCACTCTGAACTTGATCAAATTTTAGCCCCAGGTTTATGTTCAAGTTTTTGGTCTCATTGTGTTCTTCATCCAATCAGGCACTCCTTTGTTTGCCCTGTCCTTAGTTTTGGGCACAAAGATGTGTGCCAATGGGTGGAGGGTTCTCCCTATGAACTATGTTGTCACCCCAAACCATGGATTATATCATCATCCAAAACCCATACAGGGATTCTTGGCTTCCCTCTGAGCCCACACAGATTAGCTCCCTTTAGTCCAGATTGCCCTGGGCTGGGACTCCAGACTTTTCCACATGTTTGGAATTTCAAGAGGTGTGAGTTGGCTTGGATCACTATTTGCCCAGGCAGGTTCTCTATGTCTGAATGTTAGTTAGGGATTAAGTTAGAAATCTATGACAGCAGATGTGGGGTTGGGAGTGGGAGTTGTGGTTTGCTCTTGGCTTGCTCTTCACTTCTTGCTATAGCCCCTTGTTGGCTCTGCTCCCCTATCACCTCAGTTCCTTAGATGGTCTCCCCCTACCTTTTGTGTTTTTCTTTTCTTGAAGGTTGTTTCATTCTGCCTCCTTGTTGGTTCTTTCACTTCTGTATTCTTTTTGTGGCAGTATTTTAATCTTGGTCAGAGAAGGTTCTCATGGTAAAATGGAGCTGCTAGCCTAGTTACTCCTCCCCAATATACAGTATTGGTTCCAGAATGGAAGGCAAATGTTTCTTTAATAATTAAAATAATTGTCACAATTAAACTTAAACAGAAATTTAGCAAACATGACAAAATTTGGGGCTAGTTATTCCTACAGAAGTAATTACTTATAGTTACTTATAACTAGATATATTCCTAACATACTGAATACTGTTTTATCTGAATTTATAAAGCATAATGATTGAAAAAGTCTTTATCTTAGTACTATATTTTAAAATGCAGATCAATAAATATATTAATGAATGGACAAATAACACTTGTACTTGATTGCCTACAATATAATTTAACTAAATAAGGATTCCTGTCTTTTCTTCTATTTTACCATTTCTCTTATCTAGCCCCTTCTCTCCACTCACACAGCTACCACCCTAGTTCAGCTCTCTTTATTTCTAACCTGAATTTAAATTTGTCTTTTATTCATACAAATGCCCAAAACCTAGTCTTTCCCCACTGCACACCATCCACCACATAGCTGTTACTGTGATTTTTCAAAAGCATAGACCTACTATTTTGTACCCAATGCCCAATGAACTAAAATGACATTTTTTACTTCCAGGACCAACTTTATACTCCTCTGTCATATAAGATCCTTATAAATTGACCTCATCCTTCATTTATACTTTTTATTCCACCCATGCATACTGTGATCCAGCTACTTGTTATACTTGTTATTGTTTGTACTGACCCACTTGATTTTGTTTGTAATTGATAGTTGAACAGTTTGTTTCCTCTGTTCCTGGGAAGTTATGTTCTCTCAGCTCTATGTATTAACTTTCCTGTCATCCTTCAAGATTCAGTTCAAATTGTACCTTCTTTTCCTAATCTCAAAGTTACTTTAAACTTCCCCTCAGATTTTCTTTCAATTATATATTTTATGTACCAATTATTTAGAACTGTTTACTGTACTGCAATGTAATCTCCTTGACAGCAAGAAGATTTTTTTTCCTTTCTTCATATATTGAGTATTTATCACAGTATCTGACATAGAATAATATTTTAAAATCATTCATTCTTCATATATGGCATAATAAATGCCTATAGGTTGATTATAATAATATTGTTTTATATATTTATATTTGCATTAAAATTATATTGATTTCATATAGATATGGATAGAGAATGAGGTTATTTCATTGGCAAATAGAAACCCTGAGGAAGAAACTCACTTTCCCATTAATATTTGAAATTTGTAGACCTAAAGAGTTGGCTAGATTACTTAGAAATTAAATGGTTAAATAGATTGTCTAATATCACACAACAATTATGTGTTTAAGGTAGGGCTTAAACTCAAATCTTCCCAGCTTGAAGACCAGATATCCGTCCATTATGCCAAGTTGCTTCTCAAATGGGTTCATCACCTCACTGTCTTAGATTCTCCCTTAAATTATTCAGATAACAACCTATCTTATACTATTTACTGGCTCTTATCTAATTCTTCTCATAAGTTCATTACGGGACTCCACCTATATAATATAAATTTTTTTCAGTATCAAATAGAATTAACAATAAAATCATAAATAGGAATTATTTATTAAATGTAAACTTTTTTTATAATTGACATGATACAAATTTAAAAATGAATTTTTTTTTGTTCTGGCAATGTTCCAAATATTGCCAAAGAGTGTCAATTTCTAAATTTAGAAAATTCAGTCACTAGCCCATTTCACTTTTTCTTCCTTGCTTTAAAGCATATGTTATGTCATATTTTTATTAACTCTTTACATTCAATGATTTGTAATTTATTTTAAAACATTTTTTATCTTAAAAATCCTCAGAAAGAGGCTGGGTTAAGATGGTGGCAGAGTAAAAAGTAACTGCTGGACCTCTCCTAACCCACACATATAGGACTCCTCATGAAGACATAAAAACAAATCCAAAGGAAAGAAGGGACCCCACAACAGGGAGCAGCATCGAAGGTACATGGAATCAGGGCATTTCCATGCTATAAAGGGGTGAAACAGCTCTCACGAAAACACGAGCACAGCAACCCCCTCCTCCACACCCCACGCCACCTACAACTCCAAAGCCAGCACACGAGTCAGAGCAAGTTTTGGGCACCCATTAAGTCATTGGCAGCTCACCAGGGCTTGTTCCTGAGAGCAGCAAGACTTAAGGCCCCCCCAAGAGGCTAAAGAACTCACGGACTCTGAAAACAGACCCTGAACCCAGGTGCAGGTGAAGGGGATGACATAGGTGAGGGCTAAGGCATGGACTAAGGGGCAGGCTAAGGGGAGCACTAAGGTGAGGATGAAGGGGCTGATTCTGAGTGCAGGAGTGGACCTTGAGTGGGGACCCAGTGCAAAGAGGTGCTTGACTGCGGAGGCAGCTCCCTGAAACTGTTAAAGGAGCTTCAGGCAGAAGAACTAGCAAGGAGACCACCAGGGGTTTGTCCCAAAACAACTAGACCTGAAATCTCAGGAATCTCTAAAGAGCCCCAAACAGATCCTGGGCACGAGCATAAAGCTGAGAGGGAACTCAGCTTACAATGGCAAGCCATCAGGAAAACCAGAAGAGAAAGATGAAGAAGAAAAAGCCTTTAACACTTGACAACTTTAACACAGAAAAAATCCAGACAACAGAGGAAACAGTAGAGGAGAACAAACAATCCAAACCTTCCCAAAACAATGAAAACGGGTCACAAGCTCTTGAAGAGTACAGATCTGAGATCATGAGAAAGATTGAAGAGATCTGGCAAGAAAATAACAGTTTAAAAGACAGAATTTCACAATTGGAAAGTGAGGCAAGTAAATCAAAGACCAGAAAAGACCAGATTGAAAAGGAAAAACAATAGATTGTAGCTGAAAATGAGTCTCTAAAGGCTAGAATTGGGCAATTAGAAAAAGATGCCCCCAAATCAAAAGAATTAATAAGCAAATTGGAGACCAAAATCAACCAGCTGGAAAACAGGTCAGACCAAACTGAAAAGGAAAATCAAAAGCTTATAGCAGAAAACCAGTCTCTAAAGACAAGAATTGGGCAAGTAGAAGCCAATGATCTATCAAGACAGCAAGAGCAAATCAAATTAAGTCAAAAGACTGATAAAATAGAAGGAAACATGAAAAATCTCAGTGAGAAACTGACAGATCAAGAAAAGAGGACTAGAAGAGACAATCTGAAAATCATTGGTCTTCCTGAAAAAGCAGAAATTAATAGAAATTTGGACTCTATACTAAAAGAAATTATTCAGCAAAAATACCCTGAAGTTCTACAACAAGAGGGCAATAATGACATTGAAAGGATACATAGATTACCTTCTACACTAGAACCCGAAAAAGACAACCCCCAGGAATATAATAGCCAAATTCAAGAGCTTCCAAGTAAAAGAAAAATTTTTACAAGAAGCCAGAAAGAGACAATTCAGATATCAAGGAGCATCAATCAGGATCACACAGGATCTGGCAGCCACCACACTAAAAGACCACAAGGCTTGGAATATGATATTCAGAAAGGCAAGAGAACTGGGTTTACAACCAAGGATCATGTACCCATCAAAACTGACTATATTCTTCCAGGGGAAAGTTTGGGCATTCAACAAGATAGAAAATTTCCAAGCATTTGCACAGAAAAGACCAGGACGAAATGGAACGTTTGATATCCAACCACAAAAATCAAGAGAAACATGAAAAGGTAAATAAGAAACAGAAGGGAAAGTGAGAAAACTCATATTTTTTAAATTTGCCTCTTTAAGGGCTTCAATAAGATCTAACTATTGGAACTCCTATGTGAAGAAATGTTATGTATAATTCTCTGTAGTGAACTCTGTTCACCATTATAGCATTTACTATTATAATAATTAGAAGAATTATTCATAGGGAGAAGTTGGAATACTAAATGGTCTAAGATGATATGGGCGGGAGGGAAAGAGGGTAGTGAATAGTGGAGGACACCAAAAGAATCTTGAAGGAATAAGAAAAATAGAATATTCTATTATACACAAAGAGGTCATGGGAAGGGGAAGGGATGAATACTATTATAAGAAGGAGAGGAAGAGAGAATTAAGAGGTCATATTTAAACCTTACTCTTAGTGTAATTAACCGTGAGAGGGAAGAGTAGCTATATCCATTGGGATATAAAACTCTATCTAACCCTACTGAGAAAGTCAGAAGGGATAAACCAAGGGGAGCAGGGCAGTGGGGAGGTCAAAAAAGGGAGGGGAGAAGAAAAGGGAGGGAATTCATAAGGACTTAAAAATAAAAAGAGGGGAATAATAAGGGAGGGGGTAAAAAGGGAAGTAAATCAAAGGAGGGGACAAGGGTTACTGGCTTAAAGCAAACCTCCATTTTAAAAGGAAATAGTGTAAGAAGAAGGGATAGAATTAGAGGAGGACACCAAAATGTCGGCAAATGCACAACTGATAATTTTAACTCTGAATGTAAATGGGATGAACTCACTCATAAAACAGAAGCAAATAGCAGAGTGGATTAGAAACCAAAACCTTACCATATGTTGTCTAGAAGAAACACATATGAGGAGGGTGGACATACACAAGTTTAAGGTTAAGGGCTTGAGCAAAAATTTTTTTGGCGTCAAATGAGAAAATGAAGGCAGGAGTGGCAATTGTGATTTCTGACAAAGCCAATGTAAAAATAGATATGATTAAAAAAGACAGGGAAGGTCATTACATCCTGATTAAAGGCAGTATAAACAATGAGGAAATAACACTGCTCATATGTATCCACCAAGTGGCATAGCATCCACATTCATAAAGGAGAAACTGGCAGAACTCAAGAAGGAAATAAACAGTAAAACCATAATAGTGGTAGATCTAAATATTCCTCTTTCAGATCTAGATAAATCAAACCAAAAAATAAATAAGAAAGAGGTAAGAGAGGTGAATGAAGCCCTAGAAAAAATAGATTTAATAGATATGTGGAGAAAAAAAAATAAGGACAAAATGGAATACACCTTCTTTTCAGCTGCACATGGTACATTCACAAAGATTGACCATGTAATAGGGCATAGAAACATTGCCAATAAATGCAAAAGAGCAGAAATAATAAATGTGACTTTCTCAGATCAAAATGCAATAAAAATAATATTTAGTAATGGGGCCTGGACAGGCAAATCAAAAACTAATTGGAAATAAAATAATATGATTCTCCAAAACCAGCTAGTTAAAGAAGAAATCATAGAAACAATCAAAAATTTCATTGAAGAGAATGACAATGATGAGACATTTCCAACACATCATAGCAGCAAGAAGTAGAAAGAGAAACACCATTTAAAATCACCCTAGATAACATAAAATACTTAGGAATCTATCTACCAAAACAAACACAAGAATTATATGAAAACAACTACAAAACACTTTCCAAACAATTAAAACTAGATATAAAGAATTGGAAAAACATTAATTGCTCGTTGGTAGGATGAGCTAACATAATAAAAATGACCATACTACCCAAATTAATTTATCTATTTAGCGCCATACCTATCAAACTACCAAAAAACTTTTTCACTGAATTAGGAAAAACTATAACAAATTTCATTTGGAATAACAAAAGATCAAGAATATCAAGGGAAATAATGAAAAAAATGTGAAGGAAGGGGGCCTAGCAGTACCAGATATTAAACTTTACTATAAAGCAGCAGTCATCAAAACGGTATGGTACTGGCTAATTGACAGAAGGGAGGATCAGTGGAATAGACTTGTGGTAAGTGACATCAGCAAGACAGTCTATGATAAACCCAAAGAGCCCAATTTTTGGGACAAAAATCCACTATTTGACAAAAACAGATGGGAAATTTGGAAAACAATATGGGAGAGATTAGGTTTAGGTCAACATCTCACACCCTACACTGATAAATTCAGAATGGGTGAATTACTTGAATATAAAGAGGCAAACTATAAATAAGTTAAGTGAACACAGAATAGTATACTTGTCAGATCTCTTGGAAAGGAAAGATTTTAAAACCAAGCAAGAGTTAGAGAAAATTACAAAAGGTAAAATATATTATTTTGATTATATAAAACTAAAAATCTTTTGTACAAATCAAAACAATGTAGCCAAGATCAGAAGGGAAACAACAAATTGGGAAAAAAATCTTTATAACAAAAAACTCTGACAAGGGTCTAATTACTCAAATATACAAGGAGTTAAATCAATTGTATAAAAAATCAAGCTATTCCCCAATCGATAAATGGGCAAGAGACATGAATAGGCAATTTTCAGATAAAGAAATCAAAAGTATCAATAAGCACATGAGAAAGTGTTCTAAATCTCTAATAATTAGAGAAATGCAAATCAAAACAACTCTGAGGTATCACCTCACACCTAGTAGAATGGCTAAAATGAAAGTAGGGGAGAGTATTGAATGTTGGAGGGGATGTGGCCAAATTGGAATATTAATGCATTGCTGGTGGAGTTGTGAACTGATCCAACCATTCTGGCTGGCAATTTGGTACTATGCTTAAAGGGCTATAAAAGAATGCCTTCCCTTTGATCCAACCATACCATTGTTGGGATTGTACCCCAAAGAGATAATAGATAAACAGACTTGCAGGAATATATTAATACCCGTGCTTTTTGTGGTGGCAAAAAACTGGAAAAGGAGGGTATGCCCTTCAATTGGGGAATGGCTGAACAAATTGTGGTATATGCTGGTGATGGAATACTATTTTGCTAAAAGGAATAATAAATTGGAGGAATTCCATGTGAATTGGAAAGACCTCCAGGAATTGATGCAGAGTGAAAGGAGCAGAGCCAGAAGTACACTGTACACAGAGACTGATATACTGTGGTAAAATAGAATGTAATGAACTTCTTTACTAGCAGCAATGCAATGACCCAGGACTATTCTGACGGATTTATGGTAAAGAACGCTACCCACATTCAGAGGAAGAACTGCAGGAGAGGAAACATAAGAAAATCAACTGCTTAAATACATGGGTTGATGAGGACATGATTGGGGATCGAAAGTACCACACCAATGCAACTATCAACAATTTGGAAATAGGTCTTGATTAATGACTCATGTTAAAACCCATGGAAATGCATATTGGCCAGGGGAAGGGGGAAGTCGGGGGGTGAAGGGGAAAGTAAGAGCATAATCATGTAACCATGTTAACTTTTCTAAAATATAAATATTAATAAATGTTTAAAAAATGAAAAAAAATCCTCAGAAAGTTTTTATTTCTCTACATTTCCTCCAGGTGTCTAAGACATTTAAAACATGACCCTGCTTCAACTTTCAAAGTACCCTTTTAAAACATTATGTGTGCTGTCAGTATTAGATAACAGAATTCAAGAGATAAAATGAGGTGCTTAGTACCCTTAGGGACATAAACTTTTTACTATCTCTCAGTTATTTTATATTCTTGCAAGTACCTAAGTCTGAAACAAACCAAAAAGTCTGGACTTCTGTGTGTATCTATTTTCTTCTTTTTTATGGCTAATTAAATGAAAATCGCTGATTCAACACCTTTCCCCAGTACAATTTACTCTTCTTTATTTTTCTCTCATGGTTTAGTAACATAAATTCTTGAAAGTCAGTGTTTGTACTCAGCAGGTCCCAGAAATGTTATCAGCTGCAAAATATAGGCTATAGACAGTGTGGTATAGTGTGCAATGATTGGATTTAAGAAATATATTTGGAATTTAGGCTTAAGGAAGACTAAACACAACTCTTCTATCTAAGCATAAGCCAGAGAGATGTAAAGAAAGAAATTGTAGATACCCTTTATTTCAGTAATAAGCTTTACTTTTTTCTCTGCTGAGAGTGTTGAACCTTAAAATTGGGTAGATACAAGTAGAAATATTAAAAAGTAGGTTTTGCCAGAGTGAGGTATTTTTACTACTTTATCACTATATTTGTTATAACTTAGGGTTATAATGTAGGGTATGATGTAGGATGATGCCATAGAATGAGTATCTGATTTGTTTTAAAAGAGCAACTGAATCTGGGTCCAATTGAGAGCTTTGACATTCACTACTTGTGTGATTTTGTGTAAGTTGCATAACTTCATTGGCTACATTTTCCTTATCTTTAAAAGAAAAAAGTGCTTATCTTGATTTTGAAAAGAAATCTTTTAATGTCCCACGTTTATAATAGTATTAAACTATTCTTGAAAAGGATTCCTTCTTCTGAATGTATAAGAAAAGCAAACTAAGAACTCAATAATTTTCTTTGAGTTATGTTATAGGAAATGGATAAGAACCATCCTTTAGGCAAATAGATTTACATTTTAAACATTTAGTAAATAAAATGTTCCTTTACTTTCTTCATTTTTTGAAATTTGAAACAATTAAAAAATTTCATGAACAAAATTAATAGACTCTAAGTAGCAGTTTAGCACAGCAGAAGATGTACTACATTTGGAGTCAGAGGACCTTAATTTTGCTCCTGGGGATTTCACTTCCCACCTCTATGACACTTAAAAATCACTGAAAACCCTGGTTTTCAGTTCCTTATTTCTTTATTCATATAAAATTCTCTAGTTCTGTATTTATGTCTATCTCAAACAGTTCAAATCTAGAGGACAAAATTAATTAGGAATTCCTATTGTCTACAGGCACAAAAAATAAAATTTTCATTTATCTCTGAGGATATTTGAACCATTCTCCCACTTAAATGCAACATTATTATTTCTAATTTTTAGATTATTTTTTAAGCCAGAAGTCAATAGGGATGATATTTTTGATCAATGATATATTAAGTACTTGGTTGTTGAACAAAGATGATAATGATTACAAAAGTTACTCCTTTTGCAGTAACTTAAATTTTTCCAAAATTTTTATGTTATCTTCTTTCATCCCATATTTATATCATTCACAGGAAAATTGATGTTTGTAGATTATCTAAAAAGAGTTGATTCTTATTGACCACTTTTTCTTTTTCCATTTCTCTGCTATTATCACTGAAGAAGCCCAAACAGCCATAGGGGCTAAAGGGCTTTTAAAAATTATCTTTGATTTTTTTCAGGCATTGATTTATGTCCACCATTCATTATATAATTATTAATAATAATATTAATTAAATTTTATATAGTGCTACCAAGTTTGCCAAGCATTCTACAGATATTGCCTCATGTGTTCCTCCCTTTGAGTCTGGAATATAGAGGGTATCATGGTCCATAGTTTACAAATGGGAAAACTGTGGCATAGAAAGAATAAGTAACTTACCCAGGCTCACACAGGTTTGGTGTCTCTGAGGCAGGATTCAAATTAAGGTTTTCCTTAAAGTCTTATGATCTTTCCACTGTACCATACTTGGTCAGGCTAATTGCAGAGAGCAATTATTGTTTCCCATCTGGCTCACAATTTAGACTTTTTTCATTTAGTAGAACCCACTTTATGTAAATTATGTTTCATAAGGCTTTTATGAATGAAAGTCACCTGTACTCCATATTGTGTCAATGGAATGGTCATTCGTTGTCATCATTATAATTTTTCTGGTTGTTTTAAATGTGTTGTAATTTTGAAAAATAATGTATTCATATGTTGAAGTCATAATAATAATTTTACAGCCCTTTTATAACTTTCAGAGCCTTTCCTTGTGACTATCTGGTTAAACAAATATTTCAATGATGCTAAATGTTATTATTCCTATTTTATAGGTAAGAAAATGGATGCAGAGAGTCCTCTAAATCAAGGTGAATGACTTGTCTTAAGCATAAAGTTGGTGAATAGAATAGTGGATAGTTTCATACAGGTCTTCTGACTCATGATGATCTAATTCTTATTTAAATCTATATGATAAAAGTATTATTTATGTGTTCTTATAGATACACACATATACACATATATGTGTATATAAACATATAGTTTCACACACATATATATATATATTATTACATATTAATATTGCTTTAATGTTTACAAAGTTCTTTTTATTTCCTGTCTGCATTCTAAAAGGCCCACTATAGATTATGAACAATAAGTGATATCTACCTAGGGCTTTTGTGTTGGCAGCACACTTTAAATATATGATCTCATTTGAATCTCACAACCATACTTGAAGGTAGATACTGCAGAATTTTATCATCCCTATTTTATTGAGGATGCTGAGGCTTACTGACTTGGCTATGGCCATATATCAATAGTTTGAGCCATATTTGAAACTTTGATCTTCTTGATTTCAAGTCAAGAATTATTTTTCCTAATAAAAGAATGGAATCCCCTTGGCATAAGGAATAACTTCATTGCTTGCATTCATATCCCTGGGGTCTAAGATGTGGCAGACATATTGAAGATTATTTAAAGTGTTTGATGATTGATGATAGATTATATCTCTTACCTAGACTGTGTCTGCATAGGTAGTTATAAAAGTTTTCTCCTATTTCTTGGGAGTCCTTATTTCTGTAGTCTCTTCAAAAAATACATATGAGATCAGCTAATTTGTGCCTATAGGCTCCTTAGACACATCTATCACATTTCTCAGTCTTCTTGCCCTATTAATGACTTCAACGAAACTAGCTGACAAGTCTCATAATCTTCAGGTATTTCTAGGAAAAGTGACCACAGTTTTTGGAAAACTCTCAGAAGTCTTTGGATTTACTCATTTTAAAAATTGTATAAACTATCAATTTAAGCTAGAAAGTGGTTAAGTAAAGTTATAGCAGAACATGAAGTACCTGAGGCAATCATTGGAGACCCCAGACCTTAAAACATGGTCACCAATAAGAAATAAAAAAATTACCAGAGAATAACAATTTTCTAGAGGTTCAGAGATAATTATCCTTCATTATAAAGTAACAGTAGAATTACGCATATTATTTTTCAAAATAAAATATTGATTCTAATCTCTTGTCTAGTATCTAGGACAGAAGATGATATCAGGCTTGCTATAAATTTATTTGGATTAACCATTCAATCAAGACTTCTTCCTGTATTCTATGAATTTTTCATTGAGAATGCTCCCTCCAACCCCTTCGACTCTGGGCAATAACTAGACCACAATGTTTTAACTTGTCTCAAGCCTAATGAAACAAAATAACAGCCTAAGGGAATAAGCCTGCATATTATGTAAAAATCAAAAAGTCCTATAAAAATTATTAACACCTTAAGGTATAGCAAGTTCATACATGAAATATTCTTTGGATTCCAGTAGGCAGGTAATATACTACATTTTATAGATAACAAATAATTTAACATACTTTGTATCCCCATCATATATAAATGTATTTGGGGCACATGGTATAACCAAAGTAAAGCACAGTCCTTGGCATATAATAAGTGCTTAACAAATGTTTTATCTTATGGTCAATTAAGATAATTTCTTTTGTTATTCGTTGGTGGGGTTTGTTTTATATGATTACTATGTTAAAAAATGAACAATATGGAAATATTTTTGCATGACAAAATGTATAGAACCCAGATTGAATTTCTTGCCAGCTCCAGGAGAGGGGCAGGAAGGGAGAAAGAGAGACAATTTGGATCATATAGCTTTGGAAAACTTAAGTGGAAATTCATTATTACATGTAATTGGTAAAAATAAAATACTTTCATAATAAAAGTGCACTATCTGTCAATAAATAGGTTAATATATCAAATTGATGGTTAAAAAAGAAAAAAATAATTTTCTACATATATTATATATAAGCATATACTCCATATACATATAACTAATAGGTATTTCCTATATAACCCTTGGTGTTATGATGAAAACTCTCTGAAACCAGTAAAAGTTAAAAAAAGACTAGAAAAATGAACAAACAAAAAATAGAAAATTATTAGGAAGGCAAAGAAGAGAAAGGCACAAATTCACAAAGGGACAATGAGATCTAAGCAGAGTGCAAAGAAAAATGTGAATTGGCCTCAGGAATGGGAAAAACTCAAAAAAGATTTAAATAATCAAGAGAGGGAGAAGAGAAATTAGGAAGAAAACTGAAAGCAATGCAAAGGGAAGGAAAAAATACCTCACAAAGCAGAATTGGCCAAATGGAAAAGAGCTACAAAAATCCAATAAAGAAAAGATATTTTTAAAAATTTAATAAATTAATTAAGAATATTTTTCCATGGTTACAAAATTCATGTTAATTTCCTCCCCTTTTCCTTCCTCCCTCCCAGAGCCAACAAACACTTTCACTGTGTTTTATATGTATCACTGTTCAAAACCTATTTCCCTATTATTACTATTTGCAATAGAGTGATCATTTAAAGTTAATATCCTCAATCATATTCCAATTGAGTCCTGTGATCAATCTTATGTTTTTCTTCTGTGTTCCTACTCCCACAGTTTTTTCTCTGGATGTGGATAGTGTTCTTTCTCATAAGTCCTTCAGAATTGTCCTGGATCATTGCATTGCTGCTAGTAGAGAAGTAAATTACTTTTGATTTTACCACAGTGTATCAGTCTCTGTGTATAATGTTCTCCTGGTTCTGCTCCTTTCACTCTGCATCAGTTCCTGGAGGTCATTCAAGTTCACATGGAATTCCTCCAGTTCATTATTCCTTTCAGCAAAATAGTATTCTATCACCATCAGTTACCACAATTTTTTCAGTCATTCCTCAATTGATGGGCACCCACTCATTTTCCAATTTTTTGTCATCACAAAGAGCTCAGCTGTAAATATTTTTGTACAAATCTTTTTCTTTATTATAACTTTGGGGTACAAACTCAGAAATGTTATGGCTGGATCAAAGGGCAGGCACTCTTTTAAAGCCCTTTGGTCATAGATCCAAATTTTCTTCCAGAATGGTTGGATCAATTCACAAGACTACCAGCATTGCCATATCCCCTCTAACATTTATGACTTTCCTTTCCTGTCATATTGGCCAATCTCCTATGCATGAGATGATACCTTAGAGTTGTTTTGATTTGCATTTCTCTAATTATGAGAAATTTAGAACATTTTTTGCATTTGCTTACTGATAATTTTGATTTCTTTAACTGAAAACTGCCTATTCATGTCCTTTGCCCATTTATCAGTTGGGGAATGGTTTCATTTTTTTGTTCAATTTATTTAGCTCCTTATAGATTTGAGAAATTAGTCCTTTCTCAGAGGTTTATTTAATAAAGATTTTTTCCCAATTTTTGTTTCCCTGCTAATTTTGATTGCATTGGTTTTATTTGCACAAAACTTTTTAAATTTAATATAATCAAAATTATTCACCTTACATTTTGTAATATTCTCTATCTCTTGCTTGGTCTTAAATTCTTTCCTTTCTCATAGATCTGACAGGCATACTATTGTATGTTCGTCTAATTTACTTAATTTGTCTGATAGTTGGTTAATGATGTGATTGAAAAATGCCAGCGGTGGATACATTTGAGTGTAAATAGACATACAAATATAATCATATGTGTATATAGATGGCCATGGACATAAGCACATATGCCCTTAGACACATAGACACAGATATTAATGTAGAGATGAGATAGATAAAGGGGCAAATGACATAAATATTTAGATACTTAGATATCTGTGAAATCACTTTCATAAAGATAATTGATAAATCCATAAAATCTGGTAAAGTCACAATACTATAGAAGTACTTGCCATTGTTATTAAATCAATATCAAATCTTATGGTAAGTGCTAACAAGCTATTAATTATCATGGTTGAAATTTTATAGGACTTTGAGATTTTTGATGTGTATAGCATTTAGAAGATCGTAGTTTTAAAACCACAATGAATGAAATTGCATACATTCATTTTTCTATATACCACTGCTTTGGTACTTACAACAAACCTGGGAGAAATGTTCACACATTTTTTAAAAATACAATGAACCTGAGGAACAGAAATAAAAAAATGTTTGGATAAAATTTTTATTGCTACTCATTACCAGAGCTAGGAATTAAGCAAAATTTTTTTCTTTACTTGAAAATTGAGAAAATTCTTTTGTCCTATGCTACCTAACACATTTTTTACCAAATATGGTGAACTACACTTCTTTAATATGCTTCAACTATATAAAATTATTCACTTTATAATTTTGGTATATATTTTAAAAACCCTTCTTCCATCTTTTCGTTTTGTAGCTTTAGAGTCTATATTTTGAGAATTTATAAAATGTATTTGACAGCACAGTCTAGAGGTCATGGAGAATTCAGTAACTGAGCTTCCATGAATTGAAACTCAACATATCAGGCTACATGACTGAGAAACAGCTTGCATATAATACTCATTCTATATTTCCCATTGGTTTAAAAAGTGGCACAAAAGAGCATACAGAGGTGACCCTGGGGCAGTAAGGGCATTATTAGGTTTTCTCTAAATTCCCATAGTTTAGATATACATCATAAGTTGTTACACAGATGAATACCAATTTAGAGCTTACAGCCCAGTGACAACTGCTAATTGTACCTAGGATGCACATTGAATGACAATGAACTTTGGTATCCCCAGCAGTGATATTCAATGGATTATTTCAATATTTCTTTGTCAACACATTTGTGTAACTCTGTGAGCTGCTGCAGAATTTGAAGGATATTGATGTCAGGGGGGAAAAACTGCTTTAGTATCAATCACCAACCCTTAACAGCATCATACAACTAATAATTCTATTTTGTTCCCAGATTGTCTGACTGTAAGAGCCTAAAAAATAAACATAATACATCTTTGCTCCTCATGTAAATACCAGAAATTGAAATCATATTCCAAGGTAGGACACATTTAAATGACACATAAATGAAATTCAGTATAAACTTTCAAAAATGGGAAAGACCCACATAAAATGGCAAAATTAGGAAAGATTTCATGGAAGAGGCAGGACCAAAATGGTTCTCTGAATGATAAATACAATTTACTTAAATGGAGAGCATGAGGTATCCTGAAGTGGTATAGAGATCAGAATATTCATATGTGTGAAAAGGAGGAGATAAAAGTTGGTTTGGGTAAGATATAAGGACCATTTTGGATACTAGTAGAAGAGAAATTTGGAAATAAATTTTATGGACACATAATGAAGGAGCTTGAATCCTGGTTTAAAGTGTTTTAACTATGTCTACTATGGAATACTGAGATACTGAAAAATATTAGAAGGAAAATGCCATGGTGATAATGAGCCAAAAATCCAGTACAGGGGCAGCTGGGTAGCTCAGTGGAGTGAGAGTCAGGCCTAGAGACAGGAGGTCCTAGGTTCAAACCCGGCCTCAGCCACTTCCCAGCTGTGTGACCCTGGGCAAGTCACTTGACCCCCATTGCCCACCCTTACCACTCTTAACACCTATAAGACAATATACCGAAATAAAGGGTTTATAAAAAAAAAAATCCAGTACAGTAGGAATTTCTCCATGCAGCCAGAATATCAAAGCTAAAATTTTTAAATGAATAAATAAATACATTACATATTATTATTATTACTAGTACTTGTATTATCATTAATAATAATATGGAAAAATAATTAACATTTATAGTGTTTTTAGATTTGCAAAATGGTACATTTTGCTCATATGATCTTCATAACAATCCTGTTGTGCAAAGGTTATCATTATCACCATTTTACATATGAGGAAACTGACCCAGTTGTAGAAAAATGTCTTCTTTTGGATCATGAAAGAAGTTAATGTCTGTGGTCAGATTTGCCTCAGGTTTCCCCATCTGCAGGAACAGTAGTCTCTTTTGACATAGCTGAAAGTGTAGCAGTCCAAATCAAAGGCCAAAACTCAGCACTGATAGGTATGGGGAATTTGCCCAATTCTGTTTTTCAAACCTTAGTATACCCTTGTCTTAGACAACCTAATCTCTGACCCATGATATTCATTATATTTGTGATGTACTTCATATGGAAAGCATCTTGACCTTAGTGCTTCTGCAGCTCAGTTGTTGAACATAAGTGATCAATATATCACAACTTTCCCAGTAAGAGGTGTGGCAGTTGAACAGCACTATTCCAGTTTTGACCTAACTTTAATGTGAGACCTTTCTGTTAGAAAGGCATCTTTAATCCCTCTTATATCATTGAAAATTAGTTTTTATTAACCTTAGAATTATAATTCCTCTTTTCAAAAATATTGGTCATCTTCCAGAACAGATTTAAAAAAATATCTTAGGTTTATAGCACTTTGGTGAGCTGTTTTCCTATGTAAATCTTGATTTCTCATTCATTATAGTAAGGGATGTAGGAGTAAATGATGAAATCAGTTTTCAGATATAAAATGTTATGATTTTTTATTTTTAATTAACATCTTGAAATGCACTTTAAAATTTAAGTTCTCAATAAATTTCTTTATTGACTAAACTAGAATCTGGATCTGGATATTTTGGTTCTATACTATTTTGAAAATATTTTTTAAAAATTTTTAACAATTTAAACAATGCTCTACACTTTTAATAAATGTTTATTGAATGAATTAATTACTAGATTAACAATTTGGGAATTTCAGAATAACTTCTAATTAAAGGCTCTGTAAGAAATAATTTGGTTGTAGAAATTAAACTAGAAAAATGAGAAGGAATTGGCAAAATGTCAGATATTTCATAACAATATTAAGGTAAAGAGAATGAAAAGTTGAACAATAAATTGTAAGGTTTCTTTCCTGTGATGAGATATACAGAATAAACTCAAGCTACTCTTTCATTATTTTTTTATTAATAAGATGTTTAACTAGTTCTGCACTATTTGAAATATTATGATTGTGGATTTATTCTCTTTCAGTCTAATTTACCTTGATTAATTTCTGTTAGTTGCCTTGGAAACAAAATGCAGGTAGAGAATTGGATAGGAATCAATATGGAACACTTGGGCCATGTGGGATTTTGCAGAGTTTTGTTTTTGTTCCTTTTGTAAAATTAACAATTTTGGGGGAAAATGAAAAATGTATCAACTGTTTTATTTTATAAAATTAGCCATGGGTAAAAGAATTCTGGCTATTTATGCATATTTATATGTATGTATGCATGCATAAATATATGGATCATGGATTGAAAATAATTGACTTATCAATATAACCTGGATCTTTGCTTTGGTGTCACTGGTTAGGGAAATCTTGGTTGAGGAAAATTTTTTGATAATGAAGATTGATATTTTTTTCAGCAATTTATAATAACTCATTGATAGAGATATTAAAAGTCTAGAAGTCTTCTGATCAGTAAATGCCAATTAAAAAAGAAAGAAAAACCTTAACATGATCCTTTATGGGTTTTACTATGATACTCTTAAATGTCTGGAGAGATGCCTTTGAGTGCAAAAAGATCATGTCAGCAAATGTCAATTTCTGAGTTGGAAAGGCTTAGAGATTAAAATTAGTTATGCGACATTAATATAAAAATAACTATACTTTATTTTTAATTCATTTAAATAACTTTGAGTTCTAAATTTCCCCCTTTTTCTCAGCCCTTCTCTACCCATTGAGAAGGCAACTATTTCATATCATTTCTAAATATAAAGTAATGGAAAACATTTCCAAATGAGCAATGTTTCAAAAAAGAAAAAGATCAAGAAAAAATAAAATGAAGAAAAAACATGCTTCAATTTTCATTCAGTATTAATTTGTTCTCTCTCTGGAAGCAGCTAGTATTTTTAATTATTCTTCTTTGAAATTGTGTGACATTGAAAAATTAAATAAATTTTGAGTGGCCCATTATATGAAGTTTTATCACTAGGTGATTTTTTTGTTTGCTTATTTGTCCATTGAAAATCTTCCATATTCTAAGGCAGAGAAAATAATATAATCTCTGTCAGTGGACACAGAATCCTTATACTGGAAGCATGGATTAAAATATGATGATTAATATTTTAAAGTGAGTGATGCTGGAGAAATAAGGAATGCATTTGTCAGTACAACTATATATGTACAACTTACCTACAGCAATGAAAAATTAGGTGAGGGGAAATTATCAATTTCTTGAATCCTTCATATGGAAGTTTTTTTGGGTCTTTATCCTTTAATACAGCATAGAATATTTTAGAACAGAGCTCTTTTCTCTCATTAACTCCTGAAACTTGACCTCATATAATTAGTTTCTCTCTATACTTCATTTCTATAATTAAGATAGTACTTCATTGGACTTGGAATTTTACTTAGATAGAATCAATTATTGCAAACTTTGTTAGTCTGCTTTTGCATTATTCGCCTATCCGACAAACTCCTTGTAGTTAAATATAAAACCAAATTAAAGTCATTTTTATGGATTCAATTTGAAAATGTTTAGAATTTGGGTAAATAACTTTGTTAATAACTAAAGAATCAAATCTGTTTCTCTTGAATGGTTACCATTTTATTTACCACTAGCACCAGAATATCTTTAAATTCCAATTAATGGCTCTTCATTTTCATTAGTACTTGTAAACAAGTTAACAGCTACATAAATTTAGAACAATTGTGAGCAGAGGAGCAACTGATATTCAAGTGAAAATTTTGGATCCTGACTCCTACATGTTAATTCCAATTAGCACTTAAAATTTCTAATTGAAAATAGAAATCTTTAATTAAATGGAAATTCAATTTGATAAAATAATTGCCTCTTGAGCTCATGAATTTCTGTCATTTTACTGGTTTCCCCTATGAAAGGCAAACTCCAAACATATGGAAAATATTTCCATAACTCAAGTGTAAGTGATTAATCTTCTTTGGTTGGCGTCTAATATTACCAGACACTTTTCTCTCAGAGGCATCTTTATATTCTGGCAGAGTATTCTTGATTTCAAGATGATGCAATTTGCCAATTTTTATACCTACTTAGAAGGGCCTTATACTTAGAGCAAACCATTATTGGACTTTACTACACCAATGAGCTCTCCATTGTTGGTTGCTCCTTGCATAGACATGTACAGACATAGTTTAATAATCAGGTTGTTTAGAAGTGGCTAGTTCTAAAAAGGACCACAATTGATCATTTATTTAAACAGTCAACTCGAGTAAGTGATTTTTCAAAACAAAATGCACTAATTGTTTGAATGACTCAATGTATCATGGAGGTTGATCTGAATGAGAGGTTGAAGTAGATGCAGTGGACTTGCCAATATTAAAATAAACAGTTTAAGAAGATGCAATACAGCAACTTGAGCACTTGAAGGATAACACACTCTTACCATTCCAATTTCTTTAATTTGGTTGGAGTTTTGCCAGGTAAATATAAAAAAATGGCTCAGTTGTTACTCCAGATATACTCCTGAAACTGATGCTGACTGAGTAAAAGCTCTAAAATCACTGATTTTGGTCAATAATGGGGAATTTAGAAATGCTAAAGAGATAAAAAGCCTTTGCTCCCAGTTCCATTCTTACTTCATTCATAGTATAAAAGGATAAATCAATTTTCAAAATGGAATTTATTAATATATAAAAAGGACAGCTAGGTGTCCCAGTAGATATAGTGCCAGACCTTGAATCAGAAAGACTCATCTTAATGAGTTTCAATCTAGCCTCAGACACATACTAGTTATGTGACCCTGGGCAAGTCACTTAACAATTTGTCTCAGTTCCTTATTTATAAAATGAGCTAGAGAAGGAAACAACAAACCCATACAGAATCTTCACCACCATGTAGTCACAAAGAGTTGAACATGACTGAAAGACCAATGAGCAAAATTGGTACTAATTCACAAGAAGAATTACTCTAAATTTGAATAGCAGGGATTTTATTTATATTAATCTTTTTCATTGACCTCATAAAGCAAGTTTCTCTGTCTATGAAAAATAGGAAATCTCAGTTAACATTTCTCCAATTTAAAAAAATATGATATTTTAGCTCATCAAATATTTCTATACTATGGAAATTATCCCTGCATGTTTGTAGTGCAAATGATTCTGATTTGTTAAAGGCTATGTTTGTAGAGAAAAAGCAGTGTGAATTTTAATTACACTGAATAAATGGCTTGAGTGCTCATCTAGTTATGGAGAGTATGTACTTTGTCATTAAACAGTCTACCTAATTTCTGAGAACCACTAGAAAGTAGAATGCCAGAGGTGATTTTGTGAGTTCTGTTTTGTTTTGCTTCAATAGGTCAAGAAGATAGGCTACTTAAGCTGTAGTATTTTGCTGTGATTGGAGTATACAAATTAGTAAATCCCTGAACTAATTAAAATAGCAAGAACTTTTTAATAAAATGATCAGAAAAATCAGGACATTACAAAATTCAATTTAAGAAATATTTATTAAACACTGTTTACAAAGTGTTCCCTTTGAAATAAAGTTTAGCTATGACATCCATAGTATATAGCTTTGTAAATAGATGCAATGTTATTAAACTTAATTTTAAAACATTTAAACTTTAAATGAACTTTAACTTTTAAATTTAAAACTATATAACCATGTCTTTTTGATTTATAAATATAACCATACTGAAATGTTCATATGATCTACAATTTCATTGATTTACATATTCTCTCCAATGTTTTAGCTCTCACATCATCTGTGCCCTCCCAACTTGTATGGTTCCTGTGTAGATACTTCCATATTTTTGCCATGAAGGGTCCATCCACAGGACTAAGAATCTTCTATATTTTCTTTTGAAATATTGAGGAAACCAAAGGAGCAAACAGCTGTTCATTTCTCACTTTTATAATGTGACTCTTTTGGCTTATACCTTTAATAACATCCTTTACTTTAATTCCTCTTCATTATTCCTTATTTATAAGAGGCTACAGTCTGCTCACATTTACCATACATCTCTCCATTGCCTTCTATAGGTATGTCATTTAAGACTCTAGAAGACAACATGTTCTTTGACTTTCAAGTCATGCAATAAAAAATCAGACAAATATCCAATTTATAAAAAAAACCAGATCTGGGTAATTATAGCATTCACACAGAATTGGTCCTTATCTTAAATTCATTATATTTCCTTGTTTGAACTTTCCCCAGAGTTGTTTACACTGTATATCCTAGAACTGAACAATACTTCAGGCTTTTATTCAAGGACAGCTTCTATAGCACATCCAGAAAATCATCTCACACAGGTGCTAGCAAATCATTTTTCATTTAAATAATTGTACAATTACACCAGGGAAAGGCGATTATGCAAGAACTATCTAGATGGCATGCAGCAGCATATTTTAGGGAAACTTACTACCCATTTATGGTTTTTCACATTTGTCCAATGAAATTTAGGAAAAATAAAGAAAAAAGTATTGTCACATAGAACAAAGAGATGATAAAAAAGGCAAGTGGTAAATTTACTCCATCTGTATTTTGAAGAGTTATACTAAAATTATGAGTTCTAGTCTTAAAATCTTCATAGGCTACTAGGCACCTCTCAGAATCAGAGGACTTTGCATCACCTCTGACTAGTACTGCTCTCCATTAGTTAAAGGATTCTACTACCAAAATGGTCTTGGTAAATTGTGACCTAAAGGGGAAAATTGCAAGAAAAATGAAAAATGAAAAACAATTAGGGGTAAAGCTTTTATTTAGAAAATGTACATGTTCTTCACACGAAATTTGGAAATTTCCAATGAGAAAAAATGATTATCATATTCTGAAATTATGAATATGAATTTACTATGAATTACATAGAAAGCATAATTTAATTGTAACAGTACACACATATGTAATTATTCTGAAAATTATAAATCATACTTCTTTCCCCACTATATTACTGTATTTAATACACACTAATAAAGCAATATAGGAAGCATTACTGAATCTCTAAGCAACAAAATTAAATTTATCTTCAACTTTTATCAAACAGGCTATGTGTGTCTATGAAAATTAGGTAAATTCCCTATATTCCTGGTCCCTCATCTGTAAAATGACAGTGAAACTGAATGCTTCTACTCTCACAGCATAATTATCTGCATAAATATTCAAACATTAATGCTCACCTGACCTTTTCTCTTAGAGATATGTTGATATCGGTAAGATTTGTCGATAAAAGAAATACTCCATTAAAATTAGGGTGATCAGCTTTTGGGGAACATGTAAATATAGTGATTCTAATGGTCAGTTTGTACAACTGATTGAAAAGAAATTCCTCAGCAAATATTTGGTTAAAATTGGCAAAGTGGCATTCTCTATGAATGAATGAATGAATGAAAAGAAATGTATTAAACAGTCAAAGCAAGCTACATATTAAGGTAGGCACAGAGGAGACAAATAGGAAAGAAATGTCAGTCCCTGGCAGTTAGGTGGTACATCAAGCCTCAAGTCAGGAAGACTTCAGGTCAAGTTCAGTATCAGAAGTTTATTAGCCATGTGACTATGGGTAAATCTCTTAATTTCTGTTTGTCTTAGTTTCCTTAACAAGAATAGTAGCACCTGGCACAGAGTACCACTACATAAGATGAGACACTATATAAATATTTAGTTCCTTTTATGGCCCTTAAGATGCATATATGCTTGTAGTTAAAACAACAGATATAGAGAAGTGGAGGCTATAAAAGTGAATTTATGGGTTGATGAGTGGGGCCATAGAAGGCATAGGTGTATCAATGATACAGAGGAATAATTATAGAAGAAATGTAATTATGGTTCAAAATTATTAATGTTTAGGGATAAAAGGGGTCAAAAGCATACACAGAGCAAATAGATAGAGAGGGGTTAGTAAAGTTAAGTGTGGCTGAGACTTTCCTGAAACATAGTTCAAAAGAGATAATCCTTGAAGTGGGAATAATTGTGCTTATTTAAGATTGACAACTTTATTTTGCCTTAATCATCCATTTTGTGACTGATTGGTTGTTCTTTTTCTGGTAAACAACTACTAATGACATTCATGCTCTCCCAAATTAAGAAAACAATTAATAATGTGTACATTTCCTCCAGATTTGGCAAATATCTATTAATCACATGTATGTATATGTGTTTGTGTGGGTCAGATCCCTGAGTATTTTAAAGTGATGAATGTTTGCTAATGTAGTTAGGAAACTAAAGCTTAATAGTTTGTTTTCATGATAAGCTTAGCTAAAGGATTATCAATTAGAAAGCAGAGGCAATTTTTAAACTCCCTTAACCAGAACAATAAAAATTCACTGAACACCCTATTTATCAACCTGTTTGTGTGCTAGTATTGGGCCAGACTCCTGGATACCAAACATTTAAAAATATAGGGATCTCTTGAGAGGATTGATTGGTTCCCTAATTTAAATATATATGTCTTTCTTCACAACATTGTAAACATGAAAATATGTATTGGATTACAGCACTTGTACAACCTACATCATATCATCAACAGTTTAGGAGAATATGGAGTGGTGAGAAAGAGGGAAAAATGTGGAATGCAAAATGGTAGAAAAAAATAATTAAAATTATGGATGTGTTAAAAAATTGAGGACAAAGAAGTCACTAAAGTTTGATTGTCTTCATTAATGAGTGTGTAGGCATATGTAACAATAAATGGGTTCTATTCACACATTAAATTATATTCATCAAACAAGACAGGGTACAACCCTGGAGAAAGTTCCTCTCTGGTATCATCCCCAAAGCAGTGTAGTGTCTGCTGAGAAAGCCATGAAGGAAGTGTTTTGGAGAAGAGGGAGTATAACTGAAAGAGAAATCTTCCCCTTAATTATAGTTAAGGGAAATTACTGATTTCCTCTTGAACCCCATTTTCTCCTCTTCAAAGTGGATATAATACTGGAAATACCTATTTCAATAAGTTGTAAAAAATAAAAAAAACTGGTTCATTGATGAATTAAAGCAGGATAATAACGTGAAACAGAGGAACTTTAAAACAATTTACTATTTCAAATATTTATTTTCCTTTGAATTCCTAAGAATTTCATTTTATACATTTGTTAAAATAATTCTGAGAAAAGAACCATAGTCTTCACCAGGCTTTTAAAGGGGATGATAATACAAAATAATAATAATTGAAATAGAACCAGTAAAGACTGAATGCACAAGATTTAGCAAATGCCAGATGCATAGAACCAATAGGAAAAATAAGTTCAATAAAAGTAGTTATTGCTTCAACCCAAGACCCTTAAACAGAGGTAGGAGCCAATTCTGGAAAATGGGACTAAGGCAGGTTGAAGAGTTCAGGAGTACAGATCTGTCATATAACCAAATATTATAGAAGGGAACAGTTATAAAAAATTTTGAAGTCAAAAGTTACATTTTTTCTCATATTTCTTCATCATATATATGCACAGATATATATTATTTCTAAAGGCATCATGGAATTGGAAATATGAGGTTTAACTCAGATATTGCCTGGCATTTGTACACCACAGGAACAAAATGTATTTGGAAATTCTTTTTTATTACTTTCAGTTCAAAAGATCAATTAATATTCCATTCATATTTAATGAAATGTGTGAATACATTTCAACAAGTCTAGAAGTAAACATGCTAATACATACAAGAGTTACTGGTAGAAACAGAAGTCTTCAATATTTCACTTTCAATAATTATTTTAGAGGGAAAAGAATATCTTTACAATAATATCAAATATATTTATAAAACAATAAAATAACTGATTTCAGAAAAGCATTTTAAAATTAAATTTTTAGATCTTAATTTTTTCTAAGTCAATTTTCTGAAGAAATTAATTTAGTTTTGCCTCAATGATTAATCCCTAAATCAACCAAAAATCCAGTATTCTTCAGGTCTTCTCCTGGAAGGGTTGGCTACTTTAAATAAAATGGCATAGTTGCCCTTCAATTGCTATAATCTCCTCTGGAGATTATTTATAATACAGACTTTGAATTATACATAAATAATAGTTTTTGCTTTGCCTTGGAAGGAAAGAGCTTATTTTATCATGTACTACAAAACCACAAATAAAGCAAGTTCACTAGAACTTTTCCCCTGCTAAATTTAAATAATTCTGATAATATTTACAATTAAATTATCAGATAGAAAAAAATTAAAATTTGCCTTAAAATTAGTTGGCAGAAATCATTAAGAATCATAAAAGGAAACCTAGAGGTTAGGCCTCTTCCAGATCCCAGAAATACCTTTACCCACATGTGATCCTTCCCAGACAGGGAAGAAGAAATTTTGTGTCTTAAGGTCCTCTCTTATACAGCCAGGGTCTTATAACCCTTTCTTCCTAATATGTCAGTGTCATGGGTTTCTCTTTCTATCTTAGGAATTATATCCTATTGTAGAGGTTCCTTAACATTCTCCCCTTTACCCATGATTATTCCAGGTGGCAAAATGAATAATAATTTTTATTTGAACCTTTAAAATGGACTACTATTGATGTCTTCAAACAATTTTGAATACAATTTCCCATAGCAAAATGCTACAGACAGCTGAAAATAAGTATTGCCCTGGTAGTACAAAATAAAATATTAAGATTCATTAAGATAGAAAAGATGGAAGGAATATCACTTTTAGAGTGAATTATACATTTCTGTTTTGATTAAAAGCATCACCTCCTAACAATAGAATTCATTAATGATTAGTTTTATTTTCTTCCCTTAGGGACTGGACAAAGGGACAATTGCTAGTGTGTATGTCTTTCCAAATCAATTAAAATAAAAGTTACATTTTAGGGCACTGTCCTAACTTATATTTCAACATTTGAATATCCAACTGGCATTGCTACTAAAATGATAAAAATTAATAGAAAATAGATTAGTCGAACCAGTAGAAATAATTGTTTTAAGGATCATGCACAGATCCATTGCTATTTTTATTCTAGTCAGTGATTAAATATGAACAAAATATTTATTAAATGTCACTCTGTTCATGTCACTGTTAAAGCCACAAAAAGTGTATGGTCTTTGTCATTAAAGAGCTTTCAATATTCTTGGAAAAATATGACAATCAGTAATGAAAGGATGCATAATAAAAGACCATATTTGATTAAAGCCAAAATAAGTATGATAGACAAAGAGTGTTACAGGAGACTGCTTGGATTTTTCTACTGTTCAGATGCATTGTGCAACCCTAATGTCCCATTCTGATGGTTTTTCACCCAAGGTGCCTTAGGTGAAAAAAATGAAATGTTTCTGCAATTCTTACCAAGCTAGATGGAAAGCCTTGGAGACTAGGTTTATTCAGAAGACCATAGATTTAGAGCTAGAATGAACCTTAAAAGTGGCCAAAACTAGCAACCCCTCAAATTGAGGTCTAGTCTGAACTTCCAAGACTTAAGGTTCCAAGGAACAGTAGAGATTACATAGGCTAAAGCAGTGGACTTGAAGTCAAGCAGACCTGAGTCTTCTGTGTGACCTTTAGTAAGTGACCTGAAATCTATGTATTTCAGTTTCCTCATGTTTAAAATTAAAATATTAATACCTACTTCAAAGGGTTGTTAGGATCCACTGTAATAATATATATGCATATATATGTATATGTAAAGAGAATTGGAAACCTCAAATGATGGATAAATATTTCTCTTTCTCTGTCTCTGTCCTTCATGCCTATATGCATAAAGGTATATGCAAAGATATATATCTACAAATATATGTATGCACATGCATGTGCATGTATACACACATATATGAATAACTAGCCATTTATTTCCTTCATATAAAATAGTTGTTTATATATACATATATATATATATACAAATATGCACAGGTACATACATTTGTTTGCATGTATATGCATATAAAATTTGATATGTATGTCATAAATTATTAGGATCTGAGTTTTTGCTTTTATAATTGTACACCTTTAAAATGTTACTAAATTCTTGCAAAAGCAAGTACAGGGCCAAGATGGTAGAGTAGAATAGAGAAGCTCAAAGTCAACATGAGAATTCCCTCCAAACAATATTAGAATAACTCCACAAAATGAATACAGGAGTAAAAGAACAACAAGGAGAAAAACAGAAACAATTTTCAAGAAAAGAGACTTAAAAGGTAGGCCAAGAACATTTAAGGCACTGGGGTGAGAGGGGAACACAATTAGCAAGACTATAGCAAGGAGTGAAGAGCAAGCCAAGAACAAGCCACACAACCCCACCCCACATCCTCTGTACCTGATTCTGAACCTGAGCTCAAGCCAATGTTCAAACCCCAAGACTCTGCCTGGTCAAATAGAGGTCCAAGCCAATACACACCCCTTGAGGTTCAAACCTGTGGTGAAGTCCAGAATTCCAGTCGAAGTTAGTCTGTGCTGAAGTTGACTGATCTGTGTGGGCCTAGAGGGAAACCAAGAGTCCCAGTCTGGGCCTGTGGTGAGGACATATATCCCAGTTTGAGGTAGTTGATTAACCCAAAAGAGGGATCTGGATCTTTTTGCCAGTGGCTCAGGGCAGAACTCCAGGACAGAGCAATCAACTGTGTACCTGACTGGATCAAGTACACAGTGAGACCAAAAACTTGTGCCTAAACCTGGGACTAGAATTTGAGCAGCCCTTGATCTGATCAAGTTCAGAATGAGATAAAAAGCTTACACACAAGCTTAATGTAAATCTATCAGGAACTCAAGGATTAATTAAATTAGCAGTGGGAGGAGGACCTCAGAACTCGCAGGTCTCAGGCCATCATGCTATCACCAAACAACTAAACTGGCAGAAACTCAGAAAATCAGCTAAGGGTAGCATCAAGGAAGGATTTAAGTTTAAAAGGGTACCCTAACCTCCCAAACAACAGAGCCTATCCATAAAAAGATAGGGAAAATGAACAAACAACAAAAAAACCTAACTATAAAGAAATTTTATGGAGACAAAGAGCAAGGTACAGACATGAAAGGAGACAATGAAAGCAAAGCAAACACATGCAAAGTCCAAAAGAAAAATATGGATCGGACAATAATTCTGGAAGAGCTTGAAAAAGACTTCAAAAACCAATTAAGAGAGGCAGAGTAAAAGTGGAGAAGAGAAATGGAAGAAATGAAAAAGGAAACCCAAAAGCTGACAGAGGAAAATAAAATCTTACCAACTAGAATTGAGTAGCTAGAAATGAATGACTTCATTAGAAATCAATAAACAATAAAACAAAATCAAAAGAAGGAAAAAAGAGAAGAAAACATGGAGTTATCTATTGAAAAAAATAACTAACCTTTAAAAAAATCCAGGAAAAAAATTTAAGGATTATTGGACTACTTGAAAGGCATGATAAAAAAAAATAAAAAAGCTTGGACATCAGAATATAAGAATTATCAAAGAAAATTCTCTATACATCCTTGAACAAGAAAATAAAATTGAAATATTGAAATTGAAAGAATTCATAGATCTCTTCCAGAAAGAAATGCTCAAATGACAACTTCCAGGAATATAATAATTAAATTCAAGAGCCATGAAGATAAAAAAGAAACTCTGCAAGCAGTCAGAAAAAAAAATAATTCTAATAAGATGGAGTTACAATCAGGATCCCACAGGACCTAGCAGCTTAAAGGATCAGAAGTCATTTAATATGATATTCAGAAAGGAGAAACATCTTGGTTTACAACCCAAAGTCACCTATCTAACAAAACTGAGTATATTCTTTCAGGGAGGAAAATGGCTTTTCAATAAGATAGAAGATTTCCAAGTATTTCTGAGGAATATGTCAGACCTAACAAAACATTTGAAGTCCAAACATGGGAACCAAGAGAAGTCTACAAACGTAAATAAGACAGAGAAAATTAAGGGAATCATTAAGATCAAATTACAAGTATCTCCACATGGAAAGAGGGTAACTGAAATTCTCAAAAATTACTCTTAGTAGTAGAGCAGACAGAAGGAATATACTTAGAAAAAGAGTGAAGTAAGCTGATTCTGATGATGTGGTGTATATGATGAAGTGTAATGATATTACTTGTATGTAATTGTGACTGTATGGAATGATATGTATGATAAGATATGATATATGTGAAAAAATTAAGGGGTTAAAAAGAGGATTACAATGAGAGAAAAGGGAAGGGAGAGACAGAATGGGGTAAATTATATAACATAAAGAAGCATGAAAAACCATCATGGAGAGGAAAGGATAAGAGTAGTGACAAGCAATGCATAAACTTTATTCTCATTGTAACTGAATCAGAGAAGGAAAAACAAAAGTACTCATTGGGGTATAGAATTGTGTCTTAGCCTACAAAACACTAGGAAGGAGATTAGACAAAGTAAGGAGGAAGTAATTGGAGGGTGAGGGAAGTGTGGGGTAATAAAAATAAAAGACTTGTGAAAAGGAAAGAAGTGAAAAGGAGTAGAGCAGGATCAAAAGGTAAAAATAAGATGGAGGGCAATAAAGTCATAATTCTTAATGTGAATGGAATGATTTAACCCATCAAACAGAAGTGGATACCAGAGTGGATTAAAAAACAGAATCCTAATATATGTGGTTTACAAAAAACACATCTAAGGCAAGATGACATAGACAGATTAAAGGTAAAAGGATAGAGTAGCATTTATTAGGCAACATCTAAAGTAAGGAAAGTAGGAGTAGCAATCGTAATATCAGACAAAACTAAAGTAAAATTGATGAGTTTAAAAGAGATAAAGAAGGAAATTATATTTTCTTAAAAGATATTATGAAAAATTAAGTAAAATCAATACTAAACATTTATGCAACAAATGGTAGAGCATCCAGACTTCTAAACAAGAAAATAAATGACCTTAAGGAGGAAACAGAAAATAAACCCATACTTGTAGGGGACCTCAACTTATGTCTTTCAATTTTTTCAGATCATAATGCATTAAAAAATATAATTAGTAAGGAATCATGGAAAGTCAAACAAAATTAATTGGAAACTGAATAATCGAATTGTTCAAAACTTGTGGGTCAAAAACATATTGTAGAAATAATTAATTATTTAATTGAAGAGAATGACAATGAGAAGAAAACATATCAAAATCTATGGAATAACAGTAAAAGAAGTACTATGGGAAAAATGTATATCCCTAAATGCCTATAGCAACAGAATAGAGAGGAGGGGGTCAATAAATCAAGCTTGCAACTTAAAAATTTGGAAAAATAACAAATTTAAAGTCCCCAGATAAAAACAAATATAGAAATCCTAAAAATTAAAGATGAAATTAACAAAATTGAAAGGAAAAGAACTATTGAACTAATAAATAAGTCTAGGAGCTGATATATTGAAAAAACAAATAAAATAGATATAGTACTGGTAAATCCAGTTTTTAAAAAAAGAAGAGAATCAAATTAAAATATAAAACTTGAAAAGGGTGCTCTCATTTCTAATAAAGAGGAAATTGTGACAATTATTAAAAACTACTTTACCCAATTATATGGCAATAAATATGTCAATTAGGTGAAATGAGCAAATATTTTTTTAAAAAATAATATGCCTGGATTAATAAAAGAGGAAATAGAATACTTAAATAACCCTATCTCAGAAAAAAAAATCAACAAGCCATCAGGGAACTCAATAAGAAAAAAATCTGTAGGACCAGATGGATTCACAAGTGAATTCTACTAAACATTCAAAGAACAACTAATTCTAATACTATCCAAAGTATTTGACAAAAAAAAGCAAAGAAGGAAACATAGCAGATTCTTTTTATGACACAAATATGGTACTGATTCCCAAGCCAGCAAGACAAAAACAGAGAAAGAAAACTACAGACCAATCTCCTTAGTGAACATAGATGCAAAATCTTGAATAAAATACTAGCAAAGAGACTACAGCAAGTCATCAAATGGATTATGAATTATGACTAGGTGAGATTTATAAAAAGGAAAAAGTGGGGTTTGGGGTTGTATATAATATTTAAAGAGTGGTTTCCAAGAATTGAATAATTATCAATTCTAAAATGATTTCTAGTAATTTATTTATAAAATATAAGAGAGAGTGGAAGTAAAGAGATAAGAAGAGGGTACAGTAAGAGATCTAGCTTTTTAGTTTAAAGACAAGAAGTAGAGAAACTGACTTGAGGAAGAATTGGAGTTCCAAATAGATCTGAGTTAGAGTGTTAATTTCAACTGTTGGCAGTTATAACCATTATTCTATGACAGTTTCACTGGCCAGCTGTGGCAATCAAGGAGTGGGCTTCTGGCAGTCAACAGACCCACATGCAGGTTCCTTCTCTCTCAGGGCTAGAGAAGGTAACATATTTGACTCTATATCTGTCTGAGTGAAAAACTTGAAGGAGTGGATTGTTTTCTTTGACAACTTAGGAAACACTATTCCTTTATCTTATTGTTTATAGATAGGTTAAATTCTGAACAGACCAAACAAAACCTGGTCTTTGGTTTGGTTTTAAGACTCAGAATCCTAACTTGATTCTTGTGGAGACTCAACCAGCTATCCTTGGTTATCTTTATAACTTAAAGACGAAGTTAAGAGTTATAGTGGTTACGTTTATTTAGAATAGTATCAATTTGGTTAGTTAGATCAGGGAGGATTAGCATAGCCTGTCAACGATAGGAGAAGCTATTCCTTGTGGGACCTGGGAGTTTATTTGGGTGGAGTTAGAATCCCTTAGAATTAGAAATCCTTTTCCCCTTATATTTATTTAAATAAATAGCTTATTTTTCATAAACAAGAGTCTCTAGTGTTTCTTGTGCCTGGCCCTGAAGGGAAATCCATCTTTGAGCTTTGCTTCATTTACCCCTGAAGATAATTTGATTACGTCTATCAAAAGTATCTAAGAAACAATTTTGAAACTTTATTTTCTAGTTCTTTGACCTTATTCATGTGCTTGACAAATATTATTTTTACAAAAGAGATAATAATGAAAAGTGTTTTTACAAAAATATTCAAAGCTGGGCTTTTTGTGGTAATAAGAAATTGGAAAATGAAGTGGTATCCTCAGTTTGTGAATGGCAGAACAAATTGTGGCATATGATTTTGATGGAATACTACTGTGCAATAAGGAATGATAAATTGCTTTATCTCTACAGAACCTGGAAAGATCTTCATGAATTGATGTGGAGTGAAATAAGCAGAAACAGGAAAACACTGAGACTGAAACAATGTGGGATGATCATATGTAATTGACTTTGCTATTGATAGCAATGTAATGATCCAGGACAATCGCAAGGGACTTATACAAAAGAATACTACCCACATTGAAAGAAAGAACTGTGGGAGTAGAAATGCAGAAAAAAATTTGATCTTTCCCTTGTTTATATGGGTATTGGATGAAGGCTTTTGGTTTTTAAAAGATAATTACCAAAATGAGTAATATGGAAATAGTTATTGGGTGATAATATACGTATAATCCAAAGGAATTGCTCATGAGCTCTGGGAGTAGGGAGGGAAAAGGGGAGTAGGCACAGAAAATGAATCATGTAACGATGGAAAAATACTTAAATAAAAAATAAAATAAAATGTTACTAAATTCTTTCCTTGAAAATAAAGTGCTTAGTGTTATCTAGGCTTTTCTAAAAGTCTGAGTACAGTCTTAAATTTTATCAGTTTTAATCTGCATTCAGAATTTTGGGAAGCTCTGTTTCATGATTATTACAAAAATATCTGTCTCACAATGGTAGCATATCTATTCATGTATCAGTTAAAGTAGATAATTTTATAGCTATTTTTTCCAGTAAAAATGTAACTTGATACTTACATGTGATTAGGTATTTTTTTTAATGGGAAGAGGCAAAATGTGAAATAATTAATTGGTTATAACTCCCTGCTGCACACTGATAGGAACAGTTACTGGATTTGTAAACAATGAAAGGCTAATAATGAACCATTTTTCCATTATCTCTCACATCTTCATTTCTACATCTCAGCTTTTCCATGAAATAACAACAGAATTGGACATAGTGGAATGATTTCAGTCTATTCAATTTACCATAGTCCATTTATGAAACTCTTCATAGAAGTCAGATCCAAGTAATAGCCCTGATTCTTCCAAGGCTATGTGACCAATCCATGCTGAATCAGACTGACCCATTCTTGATATTCCTTGAAGTTAAGCTATGTATTCAGTAATAAAAATATTATAAAACATTCTACATAGTTGATATTTGAGATACTTCTGAATATAAGAAACTTCAAAAATTGAATTAAAAAGTATCACTGTAACATTGTTTCATTTTCTTAAAGTGATTTTTTCATTAACTTTTGACTATTGCAATATAAGGTGGTTCTTATTAGTTGCACAGAATGCAAATACATTAACCAATGAAAAGAATAAACACGCTGATGAGATCACAGATCCATTCGAGTATTTTTTGAATGAATAGAGATTAACAATTTTATTTGCTAGCAAAATTTAATTTCTTTATGGAAGTAATAATAATTACCATTATTGTTTTATTAAAAGATATATGTGGTCTTTTGTATTTTATTTGGTATCTCAAAACTAATAATTCAGCTTTTATCTTTAATGACTTCAGAAGTCTAAATAATACAAATATAAAAAAAAAACATTTTTAGAATTTCATTACGTAGCCTTGATTTATATCATATTTTTCTGACTTTTGAATAATAAACTTATTTCAAGAACATGAAACATGTATAATATATAACTTCTGGAAAAAGATAGAGAACAGCTTGAGTGACAGATCATTGGTTATAGAACTTGGAATTTACCCAGATGACATGAGACAAGGGCAAAAGACAGTTGGGACCCCCTCTATAAAAGCCCAGGGGCTCAGTCTTGAGAAGGAAATTACTGGAGGGTAGAGGGTGGTGAAGGGTGGGTGGGTCTCTAGACCTGCAGATCCAGCATCCATACCTTATCACCACTAGAAGTTCATTCACATATTACTAAGCAGAGCTGACAGATAACAACAACACAGCTGACAAGAAGATTATCACTATACCTTCCTTTCCTTTGGTCTAGACCATGGCTGGGTCTGACCAGGGTCTGTGAGGGGGAGAAGAATCTCCAGCCAATTACCAACTTGTTGCTCATTGATTAGATTACTTTAACTCTCATTAGATATAACATAGCCATTCCCAACACTTCTTTCCTTATCCTGATTCCTATCCTCTTTGAGTTACAGCATTAAACCCGATTCAAACTTAATTCATGTGAAGTCTGGCACTCATTCCAAGAGCAAGTGAATATCTACAGAGAAAGGGGAAAGGGATTTACCAAGATTGCAGTCAGTTAGCATTATCTAATCAACTATCAACAACTAGCCCATTACCAACCTTTATCATATACAGCTTCTCCCTCAATAACTTTGGCTTGGGCACTGTTAGTGGGGTCAGGTGCTTAGCTGAGTTGATCATCCATAAGCCATGGTGGTTACCAGCACACCTTGGTGACCACCCAGACATCACTATCCTCATTTAGCTTAGATCCATTTTCCACCTGAGGATCTTGGGTCAGCTTATCAGGCCCAGTTTATAGAACCACCTTCCTGTCTATCCTTCCATTCAATTACCTCACCACTTTTGCATAAAACATGTCATTTATTCTATGTTTGACAGATTGTAGATGAAATTTTCTCAGTTAGGAGGATCAGTAGAGCAAGTTCTTTTACTTAACCACCTTAGTTCACTGATTTATCTACTTTATATTTTTTTTCCTCCTGGTATCATATCACAACTGTAGTATATTTGTGGAAAATAAAAATATTTGAAGAATCTTAAGGCTAGGATTACAAATATCGTTCTTTCAGTCACTAAGTAAAAAGTTGATTAAAGTTTCCATAGAATATTCATAATGAATAAATAATAGAACATGATGGTTACCTTGAATATTAATAGAAGTATGATTAATCTTTTAATAATGCAAATAACTGATTTTAAAAATATTTTCCTTGTGAATTCATAGCAATTAGGATTCTTTATTAAAACTTGAAATCCCACTAAGATTTTGCGACACTCTATATAGATATGCATATTAAAAAAACCTTAAAAAGCATATGACTGCTATGGTCTATTTTGGTTTTATTTAATATCAATGAAGGAAATTTTAGATTTTAAAAATCTTTTAAAATGTAAGATAATTTTCTTTTTAAAAACACTGTATTTTTTGTCCTTTTTTGTCCTTTGTTGTGTTATTTCTTCCTTAAAATAGAGATTTAAAAAATAATAGTTAAAATGGGAAATAATATGAAAACCAGATCTCCTTTAGAATTACTTGAAAAAAATGACTTACGAAGAGCAACAAAGTTTGGATGAGATTGGAAATTCTAAGAAAAATATACAATGGATCATTTTTTTCTAGATTAAGACAGTATTGACAAAGGTTAAGTTGTTTTTTGGCACTAGCAGCCAGGTCTACTAAGGAAGCTACTCATTCCATTTAACGTACCAATAACTGAAATCTATGGTTGTATACCAGGACAAGGAGTGACCCCTTGTCCAGTATGGTAAGATTACTGGCTGTGCCAACATCAAGAATAATGGTCACAATCCTTATAAGGAGAGTAGAAAGATATACAAGAAGGATAGAATCACCCGAAATTGATTTGTAAGAAGCTCATTTGTGATAGCTTATTTTCATCAGAAGTTTTGATAGAAAAAGATTGTATTTGATAGAAAAAAACTATATTTTAGAAGAAAAGTCCTCAAAATTTTGGAACTAAAGGAAAAAGTACAAGAAAGAATTTTTCTATCATGACCTATAGAAGACACCAAAAGAAGGGGGGGGAAGATAATGAAGAAATAATTTCAAAAAATCTTCACACTTATTTCTCTGATCCAAATATACCTTGAGCTTTGTCTCAAAATATTGGGGGAGAGATTAGAATAGTGCTCCTACCATAAGAAGAGACCTAAAGCTAGGCATAGGTAATCTATAACTATATCAGGGCAAGTATCTTTTAATAGTCTGGGCTCTGTATTCAGTAAGGAACAGGAACAGAAGGCAATACCTGTCCATGGATTCCAGGAAAGGGAACTCACATAAAGGATGTTGAAATTTCATAAATTAGAAACAGAGCCTTCCAACTGTTTAACAGGGACTGAGGCCAGAAAATTCTATTGGAGCTCCAACCAGAGGCAAGTATAAAATTGTGACACGTATCCAGACACAAACTAGAGACATGAGCTTTCAAATCTCAAAGAAAACTCAAAAACTAGAAGTATAATGTTGTTAGACTTCACCCTAGATGAGAGCAATGTGAATATATTGAAAGTTTACATTTCCTTTTCCTGATCCAAATTCTTTAAGAACAAAGGTTAAAAGAGGCAAAATAATAGCTCACAAAATAAAAGGACACATCCAATGTATCTGTAAACATTATTGTGACAATAAACTCATTCAGAATTTTTTTTTGCTTTGCATAAGTGGAAAGAAAAAATCATATTGGTGGGAGAAATTCATGGTAGCAATAACTGATGGCTGCTGCTCTGCAAGGGGTGACAGATTTCAGCAATATTAAAATCTAATGAGACAATCTTTGGGATGGAAAATCATTCTTAAATATTTTCTTTTCCTTTCATTTATTATTTTTCTTTTCTTTTCCTTTCCTTTCTCCTAATGAGAACAAGTTGATGAACACACCACAATAGTGCGTGTCAGTACTCTTGTCTTTTTTCCTTAACCTAAATTTCCATATCTATGTGAGACAAATTCTGAGATTTTTTTGGGATTGTTCCCCTTTGTGATCCAGTTGGGAACCCAGATATTCACATTAATTGAATATTTTCTGAAGTGGGTAATAGAAGATAAGATGCTGGAAAGGAGGATAGAAAGATGTTTGATTCCTCTGCATAATAGGTTTCTTTTTGTAGAAAACATTATTAAATCCAGTAGATTATCTGATTTTTTTTCAAATTAAATGTTTCTGAGAGTAGAAAAATTCTTTGAGCAATCCTAATGCTATGGTGTGAATTTTACTTCTCAGTTTATTTTGTTTGGACCTGGATCTGTGATTTTATCAATCAATGGAATTCCTAGTGAGGAAGTTCTTCTCTAATTTATCATCAGTATTTCTTTGCATCTCATAATCTAGGAGCATGGCCTGGGACAATGAGACATTAAGTAACTCTTTGAGGGTCACATAACTTGAGTCACTAGCAGAATTTAAAACCGTGTCTTTATTCACAACTAAAAGGCTATCTCTACTCATTATGGCATACTGCTTTTTATTTTTTATTACATTTTTCTAAAACCATGCAGTATTAAAAGGTTATCTAGCTTAATCCCCTTATTTTATAGATAAAGAAATTGAAACTTGGGTTGAGGTGACCCAGAGTCATATAACTAATGAGTAACAAGGGAGAGTAAACTCTGTAAGCTTATATTCTATTGTTGTTAGTAATAAAATATCACTGATGATCAGTAGAGTAAATTAGGTAACTAACATTGCTAGAGAAAGTCTAAAGAAAGACAAAAGAAATTTGTCACATTCATGCCCTTCTGATTAATATGAAGAACTTTTACCAATGCATATCATACATATAAAATCTTTGTCCATTGATGGGGGTGTAGAACCTACTGTGTTTGAATTAATTAATCTTTTGCTGAAATCCTTCATTAATGAATTAAAAATATAAATAATACGTAGAGACAGAGTATTATGAATCATTTGGCACTTATAAGATGATTAATTATAATGACTAAAATTCCCCAAATTAAATTAAATACTAGTCCAATGACAGAGTTGGCAAATAAGCCAGTATTGTACATAGACCCAGGTGCTTTCTTTCTTTTTGACAGGGAAAGAAAAAGAGAAAAAGAGAAACTTATTAAGAATGGTATTTGTTTTGTCCTAACCACAGACCCTTCAGATCTCTTTGTAACAGAAAATAAAAAGTGAATTTTGCATGCCTTATTTCTAATTCAACCATATTAAATATCTTTCTTTCATGAATTTGATACTTATCTCTGTAATTTCCATCTGTGCTTAAACAAAAAGGAGGGAAGGAATGAAAAAGGAGGAAGTTACCTGAATCTACCACTTACATGTGTACTTTTACAAATACATGGTTATTGTTCTCTAGAAATTTAGGGGTTGGGGATAACCTAGAGTCCTTACTAGCTGAAAGCTTCTTTAAGACTTTTAATATGTAGGACAAAAAGCTTAATAGAGCATTCCATACCACCCAGATTTACACATATTAGCTTAGACAAATAAGCTCAAATGATAAGTGGCATGGAGTTAAAGGATAAAGCATCATTCAAACTTTCACCAATAGATACAACAGAAAAACAGCCTGGATACAAACAATGTGGGAGGAAAATTATTGTTCTGATACATTAAAAGTAGAATCCTAGATTTTTTTCTACAAATTTAGCACCTGCACAATTTCTCTCTCCTTTTCACCTTCAAGTCATAAGACCTTATTTCTCCTATTTCTGTCTTTTGAAACAGGGAATGATATAAAGTTCTGGCATCCTTTTTCTCTGACAGCTAATATACTTCCTTTGTCTACTCAGTTCAAATTGCCCTTCGTCTACTCAGTTCAAATTGTCCTTCACAATTTTCCCTTGCCTCGTACCTCATTTTTTCAGGAAAAATAAAGATCATCAACAGATCAATCATTAAGCATTTATTAAGTGCTGACTATGTGTGAAACAATTTGATGAGTAATGGCTATACAAATTACAAATATAAAGAATGAAATAGCTGCTGAACTCTCTCAAGCTCTAAGTTTTTTACATAGTCAAAAATACCATGATTTGAGGTAAGGTAAAAGTCTACATAAAAAAAAGAATAAATGAATGAATAAACAGCAAAATGTGCTAGAGATAATAAATGTTAATAATTGAAATTAGACAATAGTGCCTGTCCTTAAACAACTTAGCAGAGACAGAATTTTTAGAGAAATGGTGACTAAGGCAAAGAGTTTAGGAAGAAAAGAGAAAAACTGGCCATTCAACTAATATAGCCATTTTAAGGAAAATGATAATATTGATTTGATTACAGGTCTTAAAGCATGAAAAATAAAAGGGTGGAAGTTGGGGGGGAAGAAGATGGCACATATTTTAAAGAAGAAAAAATTTCATACCTGTAGGACAGATTTAAAGATTTAACAATTTAGTGACATAGGGGAAAGAGTTCTAGGCCTGGAATCAGGAAGACCTGAGTTGTAATTAAGTCCAAAACACTTACCAGCTCTGTCACCTTAAGCATGTCACTTAACCCTGTTTAACCCTCCAGTCAACCATATCCCAGCTTCCTTGCCTTTCTTTAAACTCAGCTCAACTCCTTCCTTCTAAAGGAGACTCTTCCCCATTTCATTGTTCCTCCTTCTCTCCTCCATGCCTTCTCCCAGGGGTCAATAACATTCATGGATGTGACTGTGGACTTCAACCAGGAAGAGTGGTACCAATTGGACTATTCTCAGAAAGAGCTGTTCTTGGAGGTACTGCTAGAGAATGTGCAGAATCTACTCTCTAGCTAGGGAAAGCACCTTGGCTGCTAGAAATGGTCATTTTGGTACCCAGGGCATTGTTAAAAGAGTATGGATAGCTCCTGTCATAACTACTATAACCTCTAATGTTTGTGAAGCCTGCTCTACCTGCCAAGCATATAATCAACATGCCTTTTGTGGCAAAGCTTTGGTGGGTGTCCTCTGGCTTATGTACCTTTTGAGCACCTGCAAATTGATTTCATAACAATGTCAAAGGCTGGACAATATAACTTTTGTCTAGTCATAGTGGATCAACTGACCAGATGGCCGGAAGCATTTCCTACTGCCTGAGCCACAGCAGCTTTTGTTATCAAGGTACTTTTAAAAGAAATCCTTCCTTGTTTTGGCCTGCCTGCACATATTGATTTAGACAGGGGAAGTCACTTTATTGGAAATATATTCCTGTTTGGGGATAACTCCCAAATTCCATGTACCATAACACCTCTGGAGCTCAGGACAAGTTGAAAGGATGAATAGAGAACTTAAAACTATGACTGGCAAATTACACACTGAGACACATTTAAAATGGCCTAATATCCTCCCTCTGGCTCCATTTTATTTTAGAAGTAGGCCCAGGGGAGATTTACACATCTCACCATATGAGATACTTTTTTTGGACATCCCCCTTTACAGGCTAAGCCTTTTTCTCCTGCACATACATCACTATTAGGGGGAGATACTTCTATTGTTTCCTATATACAGGAATTACAGCACAAACTGCATGAACTCCATGAATCTGCAGATGAAGTACAAACAGGACCAATAGATTTTTCACTTCATGACCTGAATCCAGGAGACAAGACATATATAAAAAAATTCCAGCACACTGGAACAACTCAGCCTTCCTGGGAAGGTCCATTTCAAATATTGTTAACCACTCCAACAGCTATAAAAATTGGAGAAAAGGGCTCTTGTATTCATTGCTCACATGTAAAGAGAGCACCTTCTATTGAAACTGATTGACTGTATCCTATCATAAGCATTGGAGATAATAGACCACAAGAAAGTGGACAGCATTTTTGGGAACACATTGAATTCCTGAATTTTATTTTACTATTACCTTTTATTTTTTTAATAAAATATTTGATTTGCCTTTTTTTAACCTCTTGTACTTAAAGTACATATAATTGATATTAATCTTTTTTTGATTCTGCAGTAATATAAGTTTAAAATATATTTGCTATAATATTAATGCATACTCAAAAGCTTTAGATTATGGAAATCTGTCATTTATTGGTAAATGTTATGGGACTATGATTAATGTTTATGTCTGATTCTGGGGAATGGGATCAAAAAAGAGCATAGACTTCATCTGCACAGTGCCATAGAAGCAAAGACTTAACCTGAATAGTGCCATAGAACACAAAGTAAAAAAAAAAAGACCATACCAATCCAAGTAGGATTGTTGAACTTCTATGCCAATACTAAAGGACTTGAACCTAGTGTGAGACTCAAAGTTGCGACACTTGACATATGGTAAGACCTAGGATGCTTTGTACCACACTGCCTGTCAAGTACTAAAGGTTGGCCATCATTATGGTTCCCTTATCCCTGAGAATGAAGTGAAATCAGACCAGGGAATGACACTTCCCTTTTACCAAAAAATCTTGTCCTCTCTTTTCTCTCTTATGATAAAGCAATTTACTGTAGTCTTGGCTGACAATGGGTAAGTGCAATATCATTGCATTTTGTCTTACAGATTTGTGGGACAGAATTTACTTAAAGTGGACCTTAATACTAGGGCCTGTTGCAAATTTATTCTTGTTTACTTAGAAATGTTTATATGCATAGGTTTTTGATACTTTGATCCTGATTTCAAATTTTTTTCTTTCTCCCAAACTTTAATATTTCTTTTATTTGTTTTTCTTTTTGTGCGTTTGCTTTTTTCTTTTGATAATTGATTCATACATTCTGAGCTGCTCTGAGTATTGGTCAACACCCTCTTCAGGGAGGATTGTATTTTTAGAAAAATCCAAGTTTTAAAATTTTGTTTGAGAAATTTTTTCAGGAAAAGAAGCCTACTAACACTTTAATCCAGAAGATGAACTATTTGGAGAAAGATGCCTGCGGAAACCTATTATAAATCAAAATGATCCAGAAAATATGCCTACAGAAACTCACATTGAATCGAGATGATCCAGAAGGAACTTTGGGGTGCAATTAATTGTACTTAAGGGGATTGAACACAATTATTTTGAATTGTAAACTCTTATGGCAAAGGGGATTGCCTCCTAATTGGCTTTTTGTCAATGCATCTAGCAAAACAATGATTTTGCTATCTCTTTCTCTTCTATTCCCCTCTTATCTCTAACTATTGTAGTTAGAAGATTTTGGGAGTATGACATGATTATGTCAAATGATCAGTTGGGGAGACGAGTCTCCCAAATGATCACAGGAGGGATTGTGATAATAAGGTTAAATTCACCTTGCCCATTCTCAAATCTAATCACCAAAAGTGTAAACAACTCCACTTAACTCACAAGTTGGGAGGTCTGTGACCCACATGTGCTAGAGTGATGAATCAAAATTTACTGACTGACTTCCTGGGAAGTCCTAAGAAAAGAGTCTCTTGTTATTGGACACAAAAACTAAGAGTAAGGCACAGGAAGTGACTCAAAAGAAGCCCCTTTAAAAGAGAGTTCAGTGAGTTCTGCTTGTCTTTTTCTTGCTCCTGTCTTGAATCTGGAGATATCTTCTTGTTTGTGTCTTGGATAGGAAGGAACTCTGCTTGTTCATGCCTTGGACCCAGAGAAAAGCTGACTGAGACCTTGGACTAGGTGATACTGCTCTTAATCTCTCCTTTGGAATTACATGTGGTGAGAGTAAAGACTAAATCTTCCTGGATTCTTTGAAGGAATTCTCATTTCAGGAGAGGACCAGAGACTGAAGCTTTTGCTTCATCCCCAGTCTTCAGGCCTTGGGCCACAGCCCTTGGCCTGAAAACTAGTTAGATCTGCTTGAGCTAAATCATGGACTGGAGCAAAGTGTGTCAGATTAACTGTCTTACCCTATCCTCTCTCTAATTTTGTTAATTTCTCTCTCTCTTTTCATTTGTAAATAAATTTTCATAAGTCACTTTGACTTGAGGTTATTCTTTAATTGGGGATTGATAATTATTCAATTCCCTGGTGACCATACCTTTTAATATCCACCTAACCAAAATCGTTTTTTACCCCTTACATTTCCTTTTGAGATTACTTCCCATTTAACCTGTATATTTTTTACATATGTAGCTCTGCATACTGACTCTCCCATTATGATGTGGGCTATTTCAAAGCAACATCTTGACCATATTTTTATCTTTGTTTTTATGCATGATGTTTAGCACAGTGACTGGTATGTAGTAGATGTTTAATAAATATCTATTATATATATATATATATAATATGTATTATATATAATATGTATTACACATAAAGAGTTATTTATGTATGAATTACTCTTAGAGATATGTTTAAAAATAGCTACTAAACTCTAAATATGGAAGGTCCCATGAAAAGAAATTAAATTGATGTGAATGTGGGAAGATCCTATATTTGTTTTTATTCACCTTCATTTCTAAATATTTCTTAAAAAAGCAAGGAGAAAAGGTATTCAGCAAAATCAGACAACAAATCAACCCTGATTGAAAATATATGTAACCTTATTCACCCTGGATCCTCTCTATCCTAAAAAAGCTAAATAAATCTTTCTTCTCAAACCTCTTTATGCCAGTCATGGTCATTATAAGAAAACAATGTTCATTTCCATACCAACCATTAGAGATACTTTTTAAATCCTACTTATTTTTACTCAGCAATGGTTCATGTAAGTTTTTCCCATGCTTTTCTGAAATTTTAATATTGTTTTTTATACTATAAAGTAATCCCATTAGGTTTACATATGACAATTTGTTCATTCCTTGTTTTTAGGTAACTATTAACTAAGTAAGGGATAAAGGTGATCACAAAAGACAAAATTTCATTTTAAGCAAACAAAATTACATAACGTTCATGATTTTTTTTTAAAGCTGATAATCTTAAGGTCAAAATTCTATATCAACTATCTCTGATAAGATTATGATAACCATGATATATAGGGAAATAAAAATATAAAATACTGAATAAAATAACATATAGTAAAACAATATAATATTAATTAAAATTTATGATATTGAGTCATTTACCAATGGCAAAAGTTCAAATGAAATTCTCAAAGGAAGACCCCAAACTATTAAAAACCTTATGAAAGTTTGCTCAAGCAACCAAAATTATATAGAAAGTTGACTTAAAATCTCAAAAAATGACAAAAATGAAAAATAGAGAAATAGTTAAATTTCGGAAGACTGAGGGAAGAGAGATAGGAAAATACAGTCAGTACATATATTAATTGGTTCAATCACGCTGTAAAGCAATTTGAAATTATGATAAGCTAACTAATATATCTATGCAATTCAGCCTTCTCCTATACATATATTAAAAGGAATCACAATATATTTGAAAATATTCACAATAGTTTATTTGTGATAACAAAGAACAGGAAATAATTTAAATGACAATCAATGAAGAATGAAGAAAGTAATCATGAAAAAAATAGACTTTTACTGTCTAGTAAAAAATAAAGCCAAAAAAACCCCCAAAGAATCAAGGAAGGCATACTGGTACAGCATAAAGCAAGCAGAAACAGCAAGAAAATATACATAACAATGTTAATAATTTCAATGTAAGGAACAACAACAGAAAAGAAAAATATACACTGTGTAATTATAGTACAAAGTCTGTCCATGAAGAAGAACTCAGAAAAGATTCCTCAGTTCTTTCTTCTAGATATGGACTATGTATTGTAATATTTCAAACACTTCTAAATAATCTTGATATGTTGTTGTTGTTGTTTTAATTTTGCTGAACGGTCCCTTTTTTAAAACATTTTAAAGTTATTTATTCAAGGAATAACTTACTTGGTAAAAAATCAGAGGTATGTATTTACAGATAAACATGATGCAAAATATCAGTTTTTAAAATAAGTGATTATATCACACTTTGTAAGAACTTATACACATTATGTTGTTCTAGCTACATCAATTTCCAATTGAAATTGGCTTAGTCCTTTCCCTAAGTGACTAATGTGTTTGTGGTCATATTATACTGTTTAAGTCAAAAAGCACAATCTACTATATGAGCAAAAATTCTATCCTGTCTATTACACAAGAATGTTGCTTTTAAAAAGATTTTAGAACCATTCTGGTTATTGGGAAATTGTTATCTATGATGAACTATGAACTATGAACATTCTATCCTTTAGGGCTAGATACTCATTCTGAGGCCAAATAGATCAAGTATTTCCACTTGACATATGTTCAAACATCTGATATATCTTTCATGTCCTCTATTATACTTATCATATCCAAGCTAAACTTATTGAGCTAATACAACCGATTTTTACATCATGTTAACAATTTCTCACTGCCAAATGAAAGGAAATGTCTCTTTCTTATTATTGATTTTCGTTCCATTTTTTTGACCCTTACCTTCTGTCTTGGAGCCACTACTATGTATTGGCTCCAAGGCAGAACGGTGGTAAGGGTTAGGCAATGGGGGTTAAGTGACTTGCCCAGGGTCACACAACTAGAAAGTGTCTGAGATCAGATTTGAACCTAGGATCTCCTGTCTTTAGGCCTGGCTCTCAATCCTCTGAGCCACCAAGCTGCCCCCTCCTTCTACTTTTGATATTTTATACCAACAATTCCTCAGCGTACTCATTGATCCTGCCCCTAATCTCCATCTGAATTTTTGCCTCTTGGACATCTCTTCTGAAGGCTTCATATTAAATTCTAACTAAAAGCTCTATCTCTACTCTTTTTTCTCTTTCTTCTTCTTCCCCCAGGGAGGTTGAGCAGAGAATGTATATGATATATTGCTACTGTTCTAATAATGAAATCTTTCTTTAGTTCAGTCTTTGATGGAAATAAGCATTTCTAGTTCCTTTAATCTGATAAATCAATAAATGCTCATTCATGATGAAAGTAGTAATATTCATTTTAGACTGATTTTATTTTTCACATACAACGAATCTTACTTCTTGATTTCATCTGATGCAAATAAAAATTAAATGAAAGAATATTGTCTATAAATTCCCCAGTAAGTATTCATCCAATCTCTTACTGGTACAATCCCATGAAAAGACAGTTAATATCTTCTGAAATAGTGCAATTAATTTTAGAACCATTCTGGTTATTGGGAAATTGTTATCTATGATGAACTATGAACTATGAACATTCTATCCTTTAGGACTAGATACTCATTCTGAGGCCAAATAGATCAAGTATTTCCACTTGACACATGTTCAAACATCTGATATATCTTTCATGTCCTCTGTTATACTTATCATATCCAAGCTAAACTTATTGAGCTAATACAACCAGTTTTTACATCATGTTAACTAATCCCCTCCAACATTCTGATTTCATTCATCTCATTAAATCCCAATTCCCTACTGTTTTTCTTCAGATATATCACCCAGAATAGTACATGGTACAGTATTGATGTTCTGACCATGGAATGGTAGATTATGACTATCATTCTTCTCATTCTAGACACTAAGGAATAGAATCCTTGAATTTATTTTAAGAAATGCTTTGAGAAAAGAATAGGGAGTAAATAAAATTTGCAAAACCATATTACTGCTCCCACCACTGCTACTGCCTCTGCTGCTGCTTCCAAGGTTTGACCAGATACTGCCTGGGGGTCATTGCCATTTCTGCTGTCCATGAGCTACTGCATTTTGTGCTCAATTCCCCAAAGATTTAAGAGTCATTTAGAAGCACCTTTGTTTTTTCTGCATGGAGAGTGAAGTATAAATCCCCCCACTATCCCCAACCTGAGTCTCAAGCCTGAGCTAGGCACTTTTCAGCAGGAGAATACAGTGTGAAGCAGCAAATGCATGCTGTTCACCCCTTACCCATTCTGGCTAATCCAGGAAGGCTTCTATTCTGTAGGGGAGGGGACTGATGTATCACAGGGCCACTGGTTTTACCCTTGTTGGGGGAAAGGGATGGAACTCTTCTCCCAAAGATTACTTGTGAGGCTTTTGCTCCTAGGCAATGCATTCCAGGGTAGTTCCACCTATGGACAGGAAGTAGAGATTGCAAGCATGGCCCAGTTTCCTGCCTATCTCAAATAGCTCCTGTTTCCAGAGAGCCTTACTGAGTTCACTGCCATTCATGGGTGTACTATACCTTGCAGTTGATAGCTTCATTAATTCTGAGATTCAAGGGAGAGTATGGGGAACTCCAAAGATATGACCAAAGGAATCTAAATGGATAATGATACTGAGGAGGGGAAGGAACCTTATTGAGATCTGGAAGTGAAATTTATGCCTTTTCAGATTACATTGTTTTATTGATGTAAACTCTTTCAGTTTTGTTCCCCTCCAAATAATGAACAAGTCTCTCTTGGAATTGGAGAAAAGGACTCTGAACTCAATGTCTATATCCTGTCTTGCTTATTGTATTTGTTTTAAAATTCAATTTTTTAAGTAAACATATTAATCTAATCTATTCTATTATGTTATACTGAATCATATTCTGTTACTCTGTTTTGGCTAATTTGATGTGCTTTTTATGAATTTTGTGAATTTTGGTACTTCTTGAATGTACATTACCTGTTGTACTACTGTTTTATAAATCTTTTACTTGGTGAAAATTATTTGCACTCACAGTGTGAATCATGGCCAAGTTAAAAAGGAAATGGATCTCATTTTTGGGTGAGAAACTTTTGTATTCTACCTCTCCATGCCTTACACAGTGTGTCACTGATTGTAAGCTATATATTTTTGATTTTTTAAAACATTTTTAAAATTATTACTTTCCCTTGTATGTGCAATACAGTATTTGAGTTTTATTTTTTCTCTCATTTTTTTGTACTTGAAGCACAAGTCACCAGTTTTAAGGTTTTTCTTTTTACTTTTAATTTTGCCCTAGGGTAAGTTTAAAATGTCCATTAGCCATAATATCAATGCATACCCAAAAGCTGTAGACTATGAAAACCTTGCCATTCATTGTTTAAAAATTATGGGACTATGCTTAATGATTGTGTCTGATTCCAGAAGAGAACACATAAGAGCCACCTGCATAGTGTCAACAAGCTCAAAGTCAAAGAGACCAATCCTGGTGGGATTGATGAGATTTTCCACCAAAACAAAGGACTTGAACTTGTTTGGTGTTCAAGGTTGCAGCTGTTTGACATACATCAGAAATAGGTCTTCCCTATGCCACATTTTACCAAGTATCAAAGTTTGGTTACCATTCTGACTCCCTTATTGCTGAAAGAAAGGGACCCGGGAATTCTAGTGACCATTTCCTGCTAAAATCTAGTCCCTTTTATCTCTTTCATAGTGTGGCAAATTTTTTATAGTCCTAGCTACTAATTTGGTAAGTGCACAATTGCTAGTACAGGTTTATTGGACATAAATCACTTTCATTGGGCTCTGATTCAAGGACCTATTATAGTATTATTTTTCCTTACTTAGAATTTTTACACATGAGATTTTGATATTTTATATTTCATCCAGAAGTTATTTTTTTTCTTTTTTATTTGGACTTTTTGATGATTTTCATTTTTCCTTTGACAATTGATTCATATACCTCATGACTCAGTCATGTATCTCTGAGTCATCTGTGTGTCTGTCAACACCTTCTGGGGGGGGTGTTATTTTTATCCTATAATGCAAGGTTAAATTCTTTTGAGAATAATTTTATGACAAGAAACTTTCTATCTCCCCGAATCCAGAAAGTCAACTGTTTAGAGAAGGCAATATGGAGACGCTTGCAGAAATCACACACTGCACCAAAAGATTCAGAGTGAATTTTGGTATGTTGTGAATTTGAACTATAGTCAAAGGGGATTGCTCCCAAATTGTTTTTTTTTTTTTTGACTATGCAATCATTGTTTTATTTGCTTCTCTTTTATTTCCCTCTTATCCCCAAATTATTATAATTTCCCTTTAGAAACTGCAATATTGTATATGCCTTTAGTTAAAGATCTTTAAAGTTATAATTTGGTTAGGTTTAAATGATCCATTAGGGAGACTAGTATATCAAAGTATCACAGGGAGGATTGTGTAATTAGAATTTTGTGCCCTTAAAATACATTTCCCAGTATTCTTCTTTCATCCTCACTTTGTATCCTTACGTTTTGTAGATAAAGGTTTCTATAACCCCTTTCTCTCTCTCTTTCTCTCTCTCTGTCTCTGTCTCTGTCTCTGTCTCTCTCTTTCTCTCTCTCTGTCTCTCTCTCTCTCTCTCTATCTCTCTCTCTCTCTCTCTCTCGGAACTGCTCTTTACTCAGGCTATTTTATTCCTTTACTTCAAGTGATTATTAATAAATCTTATAAAATATAATGTTTGGAGCTATTGTATATTCATTTTTAAGTGCAAAGAGTAACTTTAAAGAGTAAAATTGGCCAAATTGGAAAGGAAATACAAAATCTGAATGAAGAAAACAACTTCCTAAAAATTAGGATTAGAAAAATAGTAACTATTGAATCCATAAGACATCAGGAAACAATAAAACAAAAACAAAAGAATGAAACAAATAGAAGGAAATTAGAAATATCTCATTTGATAAAAACAAAACAAAACAAAATCACATATGACCTAGAAAACTGATCCAGGATAGATAATTGAAGAATCATCAAAATACCTGAAAGGTACAATAAAAAAAAAAAAAGAGCATGGACATCATATTAAAAGAAATCATCAGGCATCAGACTTCTGGGTTAAGATGGTGTCTAATTAGAAGCTGGGAGACTTTCTCTCTTTACCAATTGATATAGCATACCTGCAAAGGACAAGAAAATAAAATCAAGATGAAAGAAGTAACCCCACAATAGGGCATACTATGGAAGGTATATGGGATTTGGGCACTTCCATGCTATAAGGGGGGGAAATAACTCCCATCAAAACCTGAGTGGATCAACTCTCCCCCACACCATCCACAGTACCAGAGTCAGTGGCTGTGCTCCAGAGTTAGAAAGAGCAGGGGCACAAAATCTAGCCCCTTGGCAGCTAGCTGGCACTGCTAGGAGCTTGCTCCTCTGAGTAGCAAGACCTGAGATTCCAGGTGGCTGGAAAACTCAGACCTTGGATGAGAGTCTGGGACTGACAGAGGCAGCAGCAGCTCCAAGCATGCTTAGACTCAGGGGAAAATCTCAGATGGAGGAGCAAGTGAGGGCCAAGTCTCGGGCTCGGGCAGCCAGGTAGGACCACCAGAGCTTGACCCTGAAAACAGCTAGACCTGAGACCCCAGGAGGGTCCACAGAAAATCCAGGAGACTCACAAAGTAGCCTCAGGCAAAAACCTGCTTCCTAACTCCGTACAAAGAGAATCAGATTGCCTTATTCAGACTTCTGGCAGATAAAACATAATGATGCCAATCAAGGCCCAAGAAATAAATAAGAATGAGAAAAAAGCTTAAACACTTGATAACATCTACAGAGAAAAAAACCAGAAAACAGAGGAGGACAAACAATTAAAGACATCCAAACCTTCCTCAAAAAATGAAAATGGGTAACAAGATTTTGAAGAGTTCAAATCTAAGATTATAAGGAAGATGGAAGAGATTTGGCAAGAAAATAACAGTTTAAAAGAGAGAATTTCACAATTGAAAAGTAAGGCTCAGAAATCAAAACAATTGATAAGCAAACTGAAGACCAGAAATGACCCACTGGAAGTCTTGAAGATAGACCAGATTGAAAAGTAAAACAGGCTTCTAAAGGCAAGAATTGGACAATTAGCAGCCAATGATCTGTCAAGACAGCAAGAACAAATAAAGGAAAATCAAAAGACTAATAAAATAGAAGGAAACATGAAAAACCTCACAGAGAAATTGACAGATCAAGAAAACAGGTATAGAACAGACAATTTGAGAATCATTGGTCTTCCTGAAAAAGCAGAAATTAATAGAAATTTGGACTCCATACTAAGAGAAATTATTCAGAAAAACTGCCCTGAAGTTCTAAAACAAGAGGGTAATATAGACATTGAAAGGATCCATAGATCACCCTCTACACTAGACCCAGAAACGTCAACCCCCAGAAATATAATAGCCAAATTCAAGAGCTTCCAAGTAAAAAAAATTTCCAAGAAGCCAGAAAGAGACAATTCAGATATCAAGGATCACCAATCAGGATCACACAGGACCTGGCAGCCTCCACACTAAAAGACTGCAAGGCTTGGAATATGATATTCAAAAAGGCAAGAGAACTGGGTCTACAGCCAATGATCACCTACCCATCAAAACTGACTATATACTACCAGGGGAAAGTATGGGTATTAAACAACATAGACGATTTCGAAGTATTTGCACAGAAAAGACCAGTACTAAATGGACATTTTGATATCCAACCATAAAAAAACTAAGAGAAACGTAAAAAGGTGAATAAAAACTAAGGGGAAAGAAAGAAAATTCTTATTCTTAAATTTATCTCTTTAAGGGCCTTAATAAGATCAAATTATTTGTATTCCTATTTTGAGAAACGTTATGGGTAATTTTCAAAAACTGTATTCACTATTATAGTAATTAGAAGAATTATTCATAGGGAGAGGTTGGAGCACTAAGTGGTGTAGGATGAGACGGGGTGGGGGAAAAAGAGGGTGGGTGAATAGTAGATAGCATCAAGAGAAACTTGAATGAATAAGAAAAATAGGATATTCTATACTACAAAAATAGGGCTTGGGAAGTGGAGAGGATGAATATTATTATAAAAAGGAGAGTAAGAGAGCATTAAGAGGTAATATTTAAATCTTACTCTAAGTGGAATTAACCCTGAAAGGGAAGAGTAGCTATAGCCATTGGAATATAGAATTCATTCTAACCCTACTGAGAAAGTCAAAAGTGATCTACCAAGGGCAATAGGGGAGTGGGGAGGTCAAAAAAGGAAGGGGAGGAGAGGAGAAAGGGAATTCATTAGGACTTAAAAAATAAAAAGAGGGGCATAATATGGGAGGGGGTGGAAAGTGAAGTAAATCAAGGGAGGAGACAAGGGGTACTGATCTAAAACAAACCACTGTTTTAAAAGGAAATATTGTAAGAAGAAAAGATAGAACTAGGAGAGGATACCAAAATGTTGGGGAATACACAACTGATAATTATAAATCTTAATGTGAATGGGATGAACTCACCCATAAAATGGAAACAAATAGCAGAGTGGATTAGAAACCAAAATGCTACCATGTGTTGTCTACAAGAAACACACATGAGGCAGGTGGACTTACACAGGTTTAAGGTCAATGGCTGAAGCAAAACCTTTTGGGCTTCAACTGAGAAAAATTGCAGGAGTGGCAATCATGATTTCTGATAAAGCCAAAGTAAAAATAGATCTGATTAAAAGAGTAGGGAAGGTAATTATCTCCTGATAAAAGGCAGTATAGATAAGGAGGAAATAATAGTACTCAACATGTATGCACCAAATGTTATAGCATCCACATTCCTAAAGGAAAAACTGGCAGAGCTGAAGGAGGAAACAGATAGTAAAACCATACTAGTGGGAGATCTAAATATTCCTCTATCACATCTAGATAAATCAAACCAAAAAATAAATAAGAAAGAGATGTGAATGAAGTCCTAGAAAAATTAGAGTTAATAGATATGTGGAGAAAAATAAATAGGGACAAAAAGGAATATACCTTCTTTTCAGCAGCATATGGAACATTCACAAAGATAAACCATGTAATAGAGCATAGAAACATGGCAAACAAATGCAAAAGAGAAGAAATAATAAATGTAACCTTTCCAGATCATAATGCAATAAAAATAATAAACAGTAAGGGCATCTGGTCAGGCAAACCAAAAACTAATTGGAAATTAAAAAATATGATTCTCCAAAATCAGATATAAAGAAGAAATCATAGAAACAATTAATAATATCATTGAAGAGAATAACAATGATGAGACATCCTACCAAAATCCATGGGATATAGCTAAAGCAGTACTAAGGGGGAAATTTATCTTTGAGTGCATATAATAACAAATTAAAGAGGGCAAAGATCAATGAACTGGGCATGCAAATCAAAAAACTAGAAGGGGAACAAATTAAAAATCCCCAGCTAAAAACTAAATTAGAGATTATAAAAATCAAAGGAGAAATCAATAAAATTGAAAGTAAAAGAACTATTGAATTAATAAATAAGATTAGAAGCTGGTACTATGAAAAAATAAATAAAATTGACGAAGTACTGGTCAATCTAATTTAAAAAAGGAAAGAAAAAAGCCAAATTACCAGTATCAAAGATGAAAAGGGAGACCTCACCTCTAATGAAGAGGAAATTAAGGCAATCATTACAAACTATTTTGCCCAATTATATGGCAATAAATATAGCAATCTAGGTGATATGGATGAATATTTACAGAAATAAAAATTGCCTAGATTAACAGTAGAAGAAATAGAATACTTAAATAACCCCCTATCAGAAAAAGAAATTGAATAAGCCATGAAAGAATTGCCTAAGAAAAAATCCCCAGGACCAGATGGATTCACAAATGAATTCTATCAAACCTACAAACTACTAGTTCCAATACTATACAAACTATTTGATACAATAAGCAAAGGAGTTCTACCAAACTCCTTTTATGACACAAATATGGTATTGATCTCAAAGTCAGGTAGATCAAAAACAGAGAAAGAACACTATAGACCAATCTCCCTAATGAACATAGATGCAAAAATCTTAAACACCATACTAGCAAAAAGACTCTAACCAGTGATCATGAGTGTTTTTCATTATGATCAGGTTGGATTTATAGGAGGAATGCAAGGATGCTTCAACATTAGGAAAATCATCCACATAATTGATCATATCAACAAACAAACCATCAAAAACCACATGATTATCTCAATAGATGTTGAAAAAGCTTTTGACAAAATACAACACCTACTTGTTCTGAAAACATTAGGAAGTTTAGGAATAGAAGGACCTTTCCTAAAAATAATAAATGCTGTATATCTAAAACCAGCAACAAACATCATCTGCAATGGGGATTAATTATAAACATTCCCAGTAAGATCAGGAGTGAAACAAGGATGCCCATTGTCACCTCTATTATTTAACATTGTACTAGAAACACTAGCCGTAGCAAATGGAGAAGAAAAAGAAATTGAAGGTATTAAAATAGGCAATGAGGAGAGCAAGCTATCACTCTTTGCAGATGATGTGATGGACTACTTAAAAAATCCTAGAGAATCAACTAAAAAGTTAGTGGAACTAATCAACAACTTTTGCAAAGTTGCAGGATACAAAATAAATGCACATAAACCATCAGCATTTCAACATATTTCCATCACATCATAGTAAGAAGAGTTAGAATGAGAAATTCCTTTTAAAATCGCCATAGACAATAAAATATACTTAGGAAACTATCTGCCAAGACAAAAACAGGAATTAGATGAACACAGCTATGAAACCCTTTCCACCTAATTAAAACTAGATTTACACAATTGGAAAAACATTGATTGCTCATGGGTAGGAAGAGCTAACAATAAAAATGACCATTCTACCCAAATTAATGTACCTATTTAGTGCCATACCTAACAAATTACTAAAAACTTTTTTACTGAATTAGAAAAAAACTATAACAAAGTTCATTTCAAAGAACAAAAGACCAAAAATATCAAGGGAAATAATGAAAAAAATATGAAGGAAGGTGGTCTAGCAGTACCAGATCTTAAACTGTACTACAACTCAGTATTCATCAAAAACAATGTTGTACTGGTGAAGAGACAGAAAAGAGGATCAGAGGAATAGACTAGGGGTAAGTGACCTCAGCAAGACAGTTTTTGATAAACCCAAATAACCCAGCTTTTGAGACAAAAACACGCTATTTGACAAAAACTGCTTGGAAAAGTGAAAAATAGTATGGGAGAGATTGGGCCTACACTGACATTTCAAACTGGATACCAAGATAAACTCAGAAAGGGTGAATGATTGGAATATAAAGAAGGAAACTATAGGTAAATTTGGTGAGCACAGAATAGTATACTTGTCAGGTCTATGGGAAGGGAAAATTTTAAAACTAAGCAAGAGTTAGAAAAATCAAAAAATGTAAAATAAATAATTTTGACTACATTAAACTAAAAAGTTTTTGTACAAACAAAACCAATGCTACCAAAATTAGAAGGGAAACAACAAATTGGGAAAAATCTTTATATAACAAAAAACTCAGATAAAGGCCTAATTGCTCAAATGCATGAGGAGCTAAATCAATTGTGCAAAAAATCAAGCCATCTCCCAATTGATAAATGGAAAATCTCAGATAAAGAAATCAAACTATCAATAAGCACATGAGAAAGTGTTCGAAATCTCTAATAATTAGAGAAATGCAAATCAAAACAACTCTGAGGTATCACCTCACACCTAGAAGTTGGCTAAAATGACAACAACGGAGAGTAATGAATATTGGAGGGAATGTGGCAAAATTGGGACATTAATGCATTGCTGGTGGAGTTGTGAACTGATCCATCCATTCTGGATGGCAATTTGGAACTATGCTCAATGGGCTTTAAAAGACTATCTGCCTTTTGATCCAGCCATAGCACTGCTTGTATTACACCCCAAAGAGATAATAAGGAAAAAGTCTTGTACAAAAATATTTACAGCTGTTCTCTTTGTGGTGGCAAAAAATTGGAAAATGAGAGAATGTCCTTCAATTGGGGTATGGCTGAACAAATTGTGGTATCTGTTGGTGATGGAATACTATTATACTCAAAGGAATAAAGAACTGGAGGAATTCCATGTGAACTGGAGTGACCTCCAGAAATTGATGCAGTGCGAAAGGAACAGATCCAAGAGAACCTTATACACAGAGACTGATTCACTGTGGTACAATTGAACATAACAGACCTCAATTAGCAGTATTGTCAAGATCCAGAGCAAGGCTGAGGGATTTATGAGAAAGAAAACTAGCCATATTCAGAGGAAGAACTGTGGGAGAAAAAACACAGAAGAAAAACAAATGTTTGAAAAAATGGGCTGTTGGGGATATTATTGGGGATATAGACACTAAACAATAACTTTAGTCCAACTATCAATAATATTGAATTAGGTCTTGATCAATGATACATGTAAAACCCAGTGGAATTGTGAGTCAGCTGTGGGGGGTTAGGGGATTTGGGGGAGAGGGAAAGAACATAAAATTTGTAACAAAGAAAATATTCAAATTAAAAAAAGAAAAAAGAAATATAATTGAGAAATATTAAACAAAATTAATAAAAGTTCAATACAACATAAAAATAAATAAAACATTTGTTAACTTGATTTTTAAAAAATTATGAAGAAAACCACATTCCAGTATCATGAATGAAAAATGTGAAATTACAATCAATGCAAAGGCAATTAAAGCTATTATTGGGAATTATTTTACCCAAAAATATGCCAACAAATCTGAAAATCTAAGAAAAAATATATATACATACACACATATATTTCACTTACTACCCAGACTGATAAAAGTAGAAATAGAATATTTAAACAATCTTATCACAGAAAAAGAAATTGAACAACCCATGAAAGAATTATCTAAGGAAAAGCATGGTTCAATATGAAGAAAATTATCAACACAATCAACTATATCAATAAAAATAACAGAAACCATATGATTATTTTTATTTATTCAGGAGAACATTTGACAAAATACAATACCCATTTCTTAAAAAATAAAAACTAGAGAATATGGGAAAAATTGAACTTTTCTTAAAGCAATATATAACACCTATCTAAAACCATCAGTAAATATTATATATAATAGGGATGAATTAGATCCCTTCCAATAGGATGAGGGGAGAAGCAGAATTCCCATTATCATAATTACCATTAAATATTCTATTACAAATACTTGCTGTAGCAAGAAGTGCAGAACAAGAAACTGAAGAAATTAGATTAGGCAGTGAGGAAACCAACTATCTCTCTTTGAAGTTAAAATGAAAATATACATAGAGAATCGCAGAGAATCAAAAGAAAAACTAAAAGAAATAATTTAAAATTAAGCGAAGTTACGGGATTACAAAATAAGCTACAGAAATCATCAGTAATTTTATTTACCACTAAAAAAAACTAAAAGTAAGAAATAGAAATGGAAATTATGGTCAAAATAACTCTGAGCAATATAAAATACCTACCAAAACAAAGCCATAAACTTTATGAATATAATTATAAAACCCTTTTCATAGAAGCAAAGTCAGATCTAAACAATTGAAAAAATAATAAATTGCTCATAGATAGGGCAAGTTAGTATCAAAATGACAATTTTTCCAAAATTAATTTTCCTATTCAATGTTAAATTCCCCCCAAATTATTTAACATAAGTGTTTTTTTAAACCCTTACCTTACATATTGGAGTCAATACTGTGTATTGGCTCCAAGGCAGAGGAGTGGTAAGGGTAGGCAATGGGGTCAAGTGACTTGCCCAGGGTCACAGAGCTGGGAAGTGTCTGAGATCATATTTGAATCTAGGACCTTCCATCTCTAGGCCTGGCTCTCAATCCACTGAGCTACCCAGCTGCCCCCTATAAATGGTATTTTTAAAACTAAAAAGTTACTATACAAACCAAACCAATTCAACCAATATGCTAAAGGAAAAATATTTATACCAATTTTATTTGATGTAGTTCTAATCTCTCAAATTTATACAGAACTAACTCCAATGCGTAATAATTCAAAATATTCCTCAATTGACAAATATTCCAAGGATATAAACTGGAAATTTTCAAAGGAGATAACAACAGCACAGCTGCCAAAAAGAACATCACTATCCCTCCCTTTTTTTGGTTCAGTCCACAGGTGGGTTGGAACAGGGACTGTGAGAGGGTTACAGTCTCCAACCAAATATCAACCTAGTGCTCTTAGATTTGGATTCCTTTATTTCCCAGTAGACTTAGCACAGCATTTTCCCAACATCTCTTTACTTTCCTGTTCTTACCCTTTTGAGTTAAAACAATAAACCCTGTTTCAACTTGATTCCAGTGAAGATTGGCATTCTTTCCCAGGCTAGTAAATATCTGCAGCTACACTGGAAAGGGATTTATCAACAATGATGATAGATTAGCGTTATCCGTTCAATACATCATCAAACAGCCCATAACCAACCTTTATCATCAAACCCAACCCCAAGCCAAGGAGCTAGAGAAGCTGTTGAACATACATGAAGCTCCTCACTTGATACTTGGTTTTGGTACTGATAAAGGGGCTAGGGCTTGGCTAAATGAAACATCCATAAGCCCTGGTAGTTACCAGCACATCTTGGTGATCACACAGACAGCCTTATCCATCACCCAGCCTCAGATCCATTCACCACCTGAGGATCTAGGAGCCAACTTGTCAGGCTGGCTTTTAGAGCTTAAAACCTAAGAGTGTCTTTAACAGAGGAAAGGATCAGCTGTACAAAGAATTTTTTTAGCAGTTCTTTTTGTAATTGCAAAGAATTAGAAATTGAAGGACTGTCCATCACTTGGGGAATAGATGAACTAGTTGCGGCATATGGTTATAATAGTATACTACTATGCTATAAAAAATGATGAACAAGATGAGTTCAGAAAACCCTAGGAAGACTTAAAAGAACTCATATAAAGTGAAGTAAACAGTACCAGGAACACACTTTATTAACAGAAATATTACATCATCTTCAGCTTCAAAGGACTAAATTATTCTCAGCAAAGCAAGTTTCCAAGCTATCTACAAAGGACTCTTGATAAAATACTCTTTCCACAGTCAAATAGGACCTATTAAATTCTGATTGTACCTTAAAGCATTCCATCTTCTATTTATTTCCTTCATTATTTTTTTTAATTTTATATGTGATATTTGTCTCCTGTCATTGCATGAGCTATATGTTAGCATGTATTTTATGAAAGCACTGTTATAACCTATATTAGACTATTAACCACCTCAAGAAGGGAAAAGGTACAAGGGAGAGAATCTCAACTGTAAATGTCAGGAAACAATTCCCAAAATTTTTCTACATATAATTTTTAAAATAATTGAAATAGGAAAAATATAATAATTTAATGAAGGACAGAGCTGAATCTCCTATCCAGTTCTCAGGACTTCAATTCCATTGCTCCCTTTCCATTTCATTGTTTTCCCTTAGCCATCCCACTTGTACTTGGAAATACATACATACGTACATACATACATATATACGTATATATGTGTATATATATTTACATTTTAACTACTCTCTTCCAAAAGGCAAATATTTTTGAAATATCAAGTTACTTTATCTTCTCACTTTTAATAACCTTGATTCTTCTGTACATCCTTCTCCCCAAACTGTTATTTTTTTGTCTAGGACTTTTCTTTCCACAGTGATTTGGGGATTTATGAACCCATACCAAGATAGGCAAATTATTTTTTATAACCCATTCTATCCTACAACAAAGTATGACCAACTACTCATTACACTCAATATTTAACCAGGTTGATATGGTTTCAAAAGTGCAGTGAAAATATTGTGACATTGAAATGCTAATATAAATTCAGCTTAAGAGACATTTCCTTTCCTGTGAACTTGTCCTCAGCTGTTATTTATAGCACTCTATTGCCAGAGTTCCCCAAGGAAGTTTGCTATTTCCTCCAATTTCTGCCAGGTGCACCTCATGGTGGCTATGGAGTCAATCAGGCAAAGCCCTGACAAAAGCAAATAGAAAGGAGAAGAGAGGAAGGGGAAGGATCTCTTTAAATCAAAGGGCTTAGAAAATGTTGGAAAAAACATTTGATAACAAAGTTCATATATCCACACATCCTGGAAATATCCTTGTCATTCTAATGCCAGAGTAAGATTTTCCACACTCTTTGAACTTATTCTTACAAAGACAATGGCTGTTTCTTGTAAGTTTGTCTATATAAATGTTGAATTCACAAGTTTTTCTCTCAAAGCTCTAAAACATTCAAAAAATTTTGGGAGCATTCTTTGGGTAGATATCTAGAATTTAATGCTAAAAAACACCTTAGAAATCATCTTGTATAACTTTCTTATCATATTTGTGGTAACTAATTATGATAACTAAAGCTCAGGGATGGTAACTGAACTAATGGAATAGGAGTTAGATCACTTGATGATTGGATATAGCATACTCTTGGATATAGTTTAATAAAAATATTGTTCTGTGACTTTATCAGTATTAATAATGTTTGGCCTAAAAATTTCTTGTCCCCATATCAGATCAGCCAGTAGTTTAAAATTAATAATGTTAGAGAATTACTTGAGAGCACAAAGAAGTTAAATAAATTACCCATAGCAACAGAGAAAACATTGGTGAGGACTTGCATATTGGCCTTTCTGACTACAACTGTTATTCTGTCTTAAGTATCAAACTGGAAACAGAGAAGATATTAATAAATTTATAAATCCATTTAAAAATGAATGAATGTATTCTCTTATATAAACTATGAAGAATAAGTGCTCTTGGTCATTGGAGGAAGGACCTTCACTGGGGTTAATATTTCTGATCTCCACCTGGCAATTTTGAGAAAAGCAAGATAATACAGTTTTCTGAATGTCAAAAATAATTTTAGGATGAACATTCCAAAAATATACATATATTAAAAATAAAAATAAACTATGAAAACATTCAGAATATGTTTAGATTCCAGAACAATGTTTTAAGAAGTGTCACAATTATTAAAGCTAACATGTCTCTAAATAGTTTAAGAAAGCAACAAAAGATGAGAAAATTAAGAAAATTGATCCTTCCATATTAAGACACTTTGGGACATATATACCCATGCAATATCAGTAATTTTAAAAGACTATTCATCACCCAGGGATTATCTGAGCTATGTTCACACCTATTCAGGTCAATTTGAACCTGAATTCATTCAGAGCAGAAAATGCCCCTGAAAATACAAACACACACACAATGAGAAGGAAAGGAGAAGTCTATTTTCTTAAGTAAATCACTGTCAGATCTTGGGTGAAATGGGCCATTAAACTGGGCATACTTGATTCCCCCTATGAATGTCATTCCTAAAATTCTTTGATCAAAAATTAGGTAATTAACTTAATTCCAATAATGTGCCACAATAAATATTTCTTATTTTCATTGTTTACTGAAACAATATTCATTCTGCACCTGAGTAAACAGGTTTCTTTCAAAATCTGAATTAAATTTTTCTTTTAAAGCCTGTTACTTAAAAATTCAGACATGTTGTTGATCTGAGGATCTGTTTTCTCTTTCTGATCGGTAATTGAGGCTTTGAACTTCCCAAAGGTCAAACAACCTAGGGATGACCAAAGCAATTTCTTCTCAGAGGGTCATTGTTCTTAGACTTCGCCATCATTAAGAGCCATTATAGTCTAACTATCAAGTATTGCCTTGTTTTTTAAATCAGGCTGAATTAGAAAGAAAAAAAATTCTCACTTTTATCACAGGGTTGGATTACCACAGGGTCAACATTTTAAGGTGAAAAAGTCAGCTTTTGGGGACAATTTTCTACTCAAATTTTACCAGACCCTAAATTGCACCCAAGATTTATATATCATTCTTCCTGACCCCACACACCTCAGACCCTTTTTTCTTCAAACCAAATAAGAAAAAACTTATTAGTAAAACAGAAATTCAAGCACAAACCTTAAATTTTTCCATTTTAAACTATTTGATAAATGATAAAAAATAAATATATGTTTGAACAATTTTATGTAAGAGGAGCTTATCAAATATAATCCCTCTTAGTCCCCTTCCTAACAAACCTAAATTGGAGGAAAAGGTACGAAAACTTAAATTGCTGTTACTTTTCAGAATTCACACAAAATTGACTTTTGCTATGGTGGGTCTAATATATTATCAGGTATGGTAACTATTAATAACCTAATAAACTTAAAAGTAGTAATACCTATTAATCATGACATTTTGACTTATATAATGTTTGCCTCACATCAACCATGTAAGGTAGCCAATACTAGTGTTAGTATCCATTTTTTTGAAGGGGAAATTTAATCCCAAAGTTTTAAAGTGATATGACACCAACAGTTCAAAAACAAATTGTAGTTACCTCCTATTATGTACCATCATAGCATAGGGCTTCTGAGTATTCACCTTTGCCTAAAAAATACCTTCCTGACTAATAAACCAGGATGCTTAACATTTCCATCATGAGAATCACTCTTTAGAGATAAGAAATAACATGAAAAAATTTGGGGGAATGAGAAACAATATATAAACCCAAGATTCTCTTAAGTCATTGTAAAATTAATCACTTACAAGAAAATAGACTTTGAGATCATGAGAGCCCATTAAAATTACATTGAAAAAGAAAGACATATAAAAGCACATGAATAGGATACTCTTCTAAGTTGTGCAAAATATTTTCCCATATTAGCCACGTTCCAAAATAAAATATAAAAAATTAAGATTTTAATTAATCTTAAAAACCATGCTTCAATATGCCTTCAGAGATCATCAGTTCATTCTCTGGCCATGGGGAGCATTTTTCATCATAAATACTTTAGAATTGTCTTGTATCATTGTCTTGATCAGAGTAGTGTAGTCTTTCACATTTGATCATCAATATAGAATATATTCTTGAGATATAATGATTTAGAGGACTGGAACCAAATGGGCCTCTATTTTAGGAATATATCTATTTATCTAGACATCATATAAGAAACAATCTTAAAGAATGACAAAATATGAGGCTTTGTGCTAATTAATTTAAGAGAAACAACAATAAATCATACACAATTCCTTTTACAAAAAGGCTTGTGATCTGGCAAAATGTAATAAGCATACAAATCAGATGCATAATGAAATACTATGATACATAAGAAAGGCTAGCATTCAGAAAATTCTCCCAGTAGTTAGAGTTGTATAGGTACTCTAATGGTAATAGATACTACAAAAGGGGTATTAATAACACAAAGGGCACACCATTTTAGCATCTCTGTTACTACTTCTTTATTTTTTTCTCCAATCATATGTAAAAAGAGTTTCCAACATTTCAAAATTAATTTTGACTCCAATTGTCTCCATTTTTCCTTCCCTTTATGTCCCTGCTGAGATTGTAAGATTGTAAGCAGTCTCATAGAGATTTGTAACTACTTTAAAAATTGAATATATATGAATACTTTAAAAAAAACAATTACATAAAACAAGTTTCTTTTCATAAATATTTTCTTATTATTTGATTATGCTGAAATATTTATGGTTGTGATTATTAATTTCATAATGAAATAATTTTACTTTAAAAAAGAAAAATCTGAGGGAACTAAGTGAATAATTTCACATGAATAATCATGGAATATTAATAGAAAAGGATATATTTAATATGATCCTTAAATCCTGGGGACAATTTTATCAGATAGTCAAAATGAGATGCTATTAAAAAATGCAGAAGAGGGTTCTGGCTTAAGATGGCAGCAGAGTAAAAAGCAGCTCTAAACCTCTCCTGACTGAAATACACAAGACTCCTCAAGGGGACATAAAAACAAGTCCAGACGAAAGGAGGAACCCCACAAGGGGGTGTAGCATGGAAGGTATGTGGAATCGGGACATTTCCATGCTATAAAGGGGTGAAACAGCTCTCACTAAATCACGGGCTGAGAAACCACCCCCCCACCCCTTCCACACACACCACCTATAACACCGAAGCCAGCTAAAAAGAAATAGAGCAAGTTTGGGGCACACTTCGAGTCATTGGCAGTTCCAGGGCCTGTTCCTGAGAGCAGCAAGATTTAGGTCCCCAAAAAGCTAAAGAAGACACGCAAACTCTGAGGGTTGGTGCAGAGGGCAGGCACGGGAGGAGGTGCAGGTGGAGGCAGATATAACCGCGAGCTAAGGCTCTGAAACCCTGAGTGGGGAACCAGTGCAGATGGGTATACGACTGTGGAAGCAGCACCCTGAGACTTGTGAAGAAACCTCCAGCAGAGGATCAAGCAAGGAGGTCCACCAGGGGTCTTGACCTTGGAAAAAACCAGACCTCAGACCTCAGGAGCCAAAAGACCGCAGACAGACCCTGAACATGAGGATAAAGCTGAGAAGCTGCTGGGCTAATGATGGCTACCCAGACTCAGGAAGTTCAGAAGAGAAAGATTAACAACAAGAAAAAGAAGTCTTTAACACTCGACAACTTTTACACAGAGAAAATCCAGACAACCAAGCAAACAGAGGAGGAGAACAAACAAGCATCTGGACCCTCCTCAAATAAGGAAAATGGGTCACAAGCTATGGAAGAGTTCAAAACTGAGATTTTGAGGAAGATGGAAGAGATCTGGCAAGAAAATAACAGTTTAAAAGGTAGAAACTTGCAATTGGAAAGTGAGGCTCAGAAATCAAATGAACTGATAAGCAAATTGAACACCAGAAATGACCAGATTGAAAAGGAAAACCAAAAGATCATAGCTGAAAACCAAAAGATTACAGCTGAAAACCAAAAGATTATAGCTGAAAACCAGTCCCTAAAGGCTAGAATTGAGCAATTAGAAGCTAATGATCTCTGAAGAAAAAAAGAACAAATAAAACAAAGTCAAAAGACTGAAAAAATAGAAGGAAACATGAAATATGTCAATGACAAAGTGACAGACCAAGAAAACCGGTCTTGAAGAGACAATTTGAGAGTCATTGGTCTTCCAGAAAAACCAGAAATTAATAGAAACCTGGACTCCATACTAACAGAAATAATTCAGCAAAATTGCCCTGAAGTCCTACAACAAGAGGGCAAGATAGACATCGAAAGGATGCATAGAACACCCGCGACATTTGATCCAGATAAGAAAATGCCCAGGAATATAATTGCCAAATTGAAGAGCTTCCAAGCAAAAGAAAAAATCTTACAAGAAGCCAGAAAGAGACAATTCAAATATCAAGGAGTACCAATCAGGATCACACAGGATCTGGCAGCCTCCATGCTAAAAGACCTCAAGGCTTGGAATATGATATTCAGAAAGGCAAGAGAGCTGGGCCTGCAACCACGGATCAACTACCTATCAAAATTGACTATATATTACCAAGGGAAAGTATGGGCATTCAACAAAATTGAAGAATTCCAAGTATTTGCACAGAAAAGACCAGGGCTAAATGGAAAGTCTGATATCCAACCACAAAAATCGAGAGAAACATGAAACGGTAAATAAGAAACAGAGGGGAAAGAAAAAAAAAACTCATAATTTTTAAATTTGCCTTTTTAAGGGCCTCAGTAAGATCTAATTATCTGTATTCCTATGTAGAAAAATGTTATGTATAATTCTCTGTAGTGAACTCTATTCACTAGTATTGTATTCACTATTATAGTAATCAGAAGAATAATTCACAGGGAGAGGGAGGAATACTAAATAAGCTAAGATGACATGGGAGATGGGAAAGAGGGGGTGAATAGTAGGGGACACCAAGAGAAACTTGAGTGAATAAAAAAAATAGGATATTCTATTATACACAAAGGGGGCATGGGAAGGAGAGGGGACAAATATTATTATAAGAAGGAGAGGAAGAGAGCATTAAGAGGTAATGCTCAAACCTTACTCTCAGTGTAATCAACCCAGAGAGAAAAGAGTAGCTATACTATCCATTGGGATATAAAACTCTTATCTAACCATTCTGAGAAAGTCAGAAGGGATAAACCAAGGGGAGCAGGGGAGTGGGGAGGTCAAAAAAAGGGAGGGGAGAAGAAGGGGGAGGGAATTCATAAGGCCTTTGAAAACAAAAAGAGGGGAAAAATAATGGAGGAGGTAGAAAGGGAAGTTAATCAAGGAGGGGATAAGGGATAGTGGCTTAATAGCAAACCACTGGTTTAAAAAGAAATAGTATAAGAAAAAAGGGGTAGGAATAGGGGAGGATATAAAAATGTTAGCAAATGCACAACTGATGATTATAACTCTGAATGTGAATGGGATGAACTCACTCATAAAACAGAAGCAAATAGCATATTGGATTAGAAACCAAAATCCTACCATATGTTGTCTACAAGAAACACATATGAGATGGGTGGACATACACAAGTTTAAGGTTCAGGGCTTGAGCAAAATCTTTTGGACGTCAAATGAGAAAAAGAAGGCAGGAGTGGCTATTATGATTTCTGACAAAGACAAAGTAAAAATAGAATGATTAAAAAAGACAGGGAAGGTCATTACATCCTGATTAAAGGCAGTATAAACAATGAGGAAATAACACTGCTCAATACATATGCACCAAGTGGCATAGCATCCAAATTCATAAAGGAGAAACTGGCAGAGCTCAAGAAGGAAATAGATAGTAAAACCATAATAGTGGGAGATCTAAATATTCCTCTTTCAGATCAAGACAAATCAAACCAAAAAATAAATAAGAAAGAGGTAAGAGAAGTGAATGAAGTCCTAGAAAAATTAGATTTAATTGATATGTGGAGAAAAATAAATAGGGACAAAAAGGAATACACCTTCTTTTCAGCTGCACATGACACATCCACAAACACTGACCATGTTATAGGGCATAGAATCATTGCAAATATATGCAAAAGAGCAGAAATAATAAATGTAATGTTCTCAGATCATAATGCAATAAAAATAATAATTAGTAAGGGCACCTGGACAGTCAAATCAAAAACTAATTGGAAATTAAATAATATGATTCTCCAAAACCAATTTGTCAAAGAAGAAATCATAGAAACAATCAACAATTTCACTGAAGAAAATGACAATGATGAGACATCCTACCAAACTATGTGGGATGCGGCCAAGGCAGTACTCAGGGGGAAATTTATATCCTTGAGTGCATATATTAACAAATTAAGGAGGGTAGAGATTAATGAATTGGGCATGCAACTCAAAAAATTAGAAAGCGAGCAAATTAAAAATCCCCAGATGAAAATTAAATTAGAAATACTAAAAACCAATGGAGAAATTAATAAAATTGAAAGTAAAAGAACTATTGAATTAATAAATAAGACTAGAAGCTGGTATTTTGAAAAAACAAATAAAATAGACAAAGTACTGGTCAATCTAATAAAAAAAAAGGAAAGAAGAACACCAAATTGACAGTATCAAAGATGAAAAGGGAGACCTCGCCTCTAATGAAGAGGAAATTAAGACAATCATTAAAAACTATTTTGCCCAATTATATGGAAATGAATTTAGCAATCTATGTGATATGGATGAATATTTTATAAAAATATAAACTGCCTAGACTAACAGCAGAAGAAATAGAATACCTAAATAATCCCATATCAGAAAAAGAAATTGAACAAGCCATCAAAGAACTCCCTAAGAAAAAATCGCCAGGGCCTGATGGATTCACAAGTGAATTCTATCAGACATTCAAAGAGCAACTAATCCCAATACTATACAAATTATTTGATATGATAAGCAAAGAAGGAGTACTACCAAATTCCTTTCATGACACAAATATGGTACTGATTCCAAAGCCAGGGAGATCAAAAACAGAGAAAGAAAACTACAGACCAATCTCCCAAATGAACATAGATGCAAAAATCTTAAATAGAATACTAGCAAAGAGACTCCAGCAAGTAATTAAGAAGATCATCCACCATGATCAGGTGGGATTTATACCAGGAATGCAAGGTTGGTTCAACATTAGGAAAACCATCCATATAATTGACCATATCAACTGTCTAAGAAACAAAAATCACATGATTATCTCAATAGATGCTGAAAAAGCCTTTGACAAAATACAGCATCCATTCCTATTGAAAACACTGAAAAGTATAGGAATAGAAGGACCTTTCCTAAAAATAATAAACAGTATATACCTAAAACCATCAACAAACATCATATGCAATGGGGATAAATTAGAAGCCTTCCCAATAAGATCAGGAGTAAAACAAGGATGCCCATTATCACCTCTATTATTCAACATAGTACTAGAAACACTAGCAGTTGCAATTAGAGAAGAAAAAGAAATTGAAGGTATCAAAATAGGCAAGGAGGAGACTAAGCTATCACTCTTTGCAGATGATATGATGGTCTACTTAAAAAATCCTAGAGAATCAACTAAGAAGCTTGTAGAAATAATCAACAACTTTAGCAAAGTTGCAGGATACAAAATAAATGCACATAAATCATCAGCATTTCTATACATTTCC